>NC_066559.1:9096700-9151700 GCF_024679095.1 Eriocheir sinensis
GTTAGGTTCAAATCGGGAGTGCTCTAAGGTAACCTCATGCGAAGTTGCCAAGTGTGTGGGACTTGTATGTCATTTTGCATTCATATTACCTTTGTTCGCCTCGCCACTGCGTAAATATGTGAGGTAAAGACTATTAGCCTGTATATCCCGAACTCTAGGATTGTAATTGATGTTAGGTTATGTTTCCTTTATGTACAAAAGCATATAAGATAAACCATGAACTAACCTCTTCAAACTTTGTGATATTTGCTTTGCGTACAAAAATGTATGAGGTAAATAATGTTAACCTTCATCTTCTGAACTCTATGGTCGACCTTACTTTGTTTCTTTACGTACAAGTATATAATAAGGTAAAGAAGATTGGCAGTTATCTCCCGAACTCTATATATAACTGATCTTAGGTTATATTTTCCCTACACATACACAAAAATGTACAAGTGAAATCAGTAACTAATCGAGGTATTTTATGAGACTTTGTGGTATTTGCTTTACGTACCCAAATGAATGATCTTAGTTTATGTTCACTTAACGTACAAAAAAGAAAAGAAAAAGGAGAGTACGCTTCCCTTCCTAGCCTTTGTGGAGCCGTTCTCGGGCCGCTGCTGTCCTTGGCCGCGCACACAGCTGTACAGTTACTGATGTTAAACCCTTGCTTCGCCTCCGCCTCCTAGAACTGTATAAAGAAAGTAATGATAAGTTAGGTGAGGATGAAAAATAGCAGTAACAGTTAGGTATTTCTCTGTTAGGTATTTCTCTTTTTGATCTTCTAATAGGTAACACCCCCATAGCTACAACACACACACACAAAACACACAACACTCCCATGGCTGCAACACACACACACACACACACACACACACACACACACACACACACACACACACACACACACACACACACACACAAAACACAACACCCCCATGGCTACAACACACACACAAAACACAGCTCTACTTTTAACGGCAAAGAAAACAGATCAAGGGTAATAGACAGGAGAAGACAGCAACAACAACGACAACAACAACAACAAAAAAAACTGTTAATCGCTGCTCATTTTTTTTTTTCGAGCAATTTGTTAACTAAATTCACTCAAATAGTTCAGCTCTAGTCTACTTTTTCCTGTTGTAAAATAAAGTACTAACAGGTAGTTCTCTTCTCATTTATTATCTTTCCGTTAGTCTTTTCTCTTTTCCTTTCTCGCTGCCCTCTTTTTCTTTTCATTTATCATCTTTCGGTTAGTCTTTTTTCTCTTCCTTTCTCGCTTCCTTCTTTCTCTTTTCATTTATCATCTTTTCGTTCGTCTTTTCTCTTTTCCTTTCTCGCTGCCCTCTTTTTCTTTTCATTTATCATCTTTCGGTTAGTCTTTTTTCTCTTCCTTTCTCACTTCCTTCTTTCTCTTTTCAGTTATCATCTTTCGGTTAGTCTCTTCTCTTTCTCCTTCCACAATTCCTTCTCTTTGCATTCATCTTCTTTCGCTAATTGCTACCTACCTATGTATCTCCCTACCCACATAATTTTCACGGCCATGTGTTAACTAGAATTCACTTAGATGGTTTACCCTTCTTACTAAAAAAAAATAATATCAGGTAGGCATTTCTTCACCCTTATTCTCACCTGCTAATTGCTATTTTAATATATTTCCAAACATCTTATCTTCCCTAGCTATTTGTCAACTAGCATTTACTTACTCAGATAGTTTTCCTCTTTCCAAAAAAATAATATCAGGTACGCCCTTCTTCACCCTTATCCTCACCTGCTAATTGCTATTTTAATATATTTGCAAACATCTTACCTTCCCTGGCTATTTTTCAACTAGCATTTACTTACTCTGATAATTTTCCTCTTGTTCGCCCTCCTCTTACTTCCTTAATTAAACACTCTCCTACCTACCCTCCCCCCTTCTCATCATTACACGTTAATTACCACTTACCTGTCCTCATTACTGGGATCACCTGCATAGTTTAGACATTCCTTTCTTTCTTTCTCTCTTCTTACCTTTTACCTTTCCTCTACCTGTAATTAATCACCCTGTTCACCTTTCAACTACCTGTATACCTCTTTTTTTTTCTCAGGTGTTTCTCTACTACTACTGTTACCGCTACTGATACTACTGTCTATCTATCTGTCTGTCTGTCTATCTATCTATCTATCCATTTGTCTATCTATCTAGCCTTACCTGATCAAGTCACACACCTCCAATCACCTATTCTCATTAACCTGTAAGCACCTCATCTTCCCTTCCTCACCTGATTCTCACTCACTCTCTCTCAGGTAACAATTGTTGGTCATTACTTGAAGGTCTTATCTGGATGGTCAACTACTACTACTACTACTACTACTACTACTACTACTACTACTACTACTACTACTACTCCTGCTTCTCTCTCTCCCTCCGTCTCAGGTACCTGCTGGCTAGTATATGGGTCTCCTCACTGCTGGTCTGCCTGCTGCCGCTGTTCGGGGTGGGCGAGTTCTTCCTTCAGTACCCCTTCACCTGGTGCTTCATTAACATCCACCTGTGCCCCTCCACGCCCCTCCGCCACCGCCTCTTCACTACCACCATGGGCTTCTTCAACGCCGGGTGCCTCGTGGTGATCGTCGTCTGTAACATATGTGTGGTGGGTACGTATTGAAGGGGGTGGGGATGGTGGGGTGGGGTGAAGGGGTGTTGTGGGGGTGATGGAGGAGTGGTATAGAGAGGGGGGTGTATGATTGTTGGGGATGAGGAAGCGAACGGAAGGGAAGGGAAGGGAAGGAAAGGAAAGGAAAGGAAAGGAAAGGAAGGGAAGGGAAGGGAAAAGAAGTGAAGTGAAGGGAAGGGAAGGGAAAGGAAGGGAAGGGAAGGGAAGGGAAGGGGGCAAAAGTAAGGGAAAAGATAGGGTTGAAGGGAGACTAACAGAAATTAAAGTAACAAAAAGAAGAGGAAGGGAGAGAAAAAAGAGAGAGAAAAGATTAACAGAGAGAAGATAAATGAAAAGGGAAGGAATTGAACAAGAAGAAAGAGAGAAAAAGACTAACCGAAAGATGATAACTGAAAAGAGAAAGAAGGAAGCGAGAAAAGAAGAGAGAAAAAGAAGAACAGAGAGAGTAAATGAAAAGAGAGAAAAAGACAAACAGAAATGGCAATACATGAAAAGAGAAAGGAAAGTTAAGAAAGAAGAAAAGACGAACAAAGACAATAAAGAGAAAAAAACACTAACACAAAGACAATCAATGAAAAAAAAAAGAAGGAAAGCGCCGAAAAACAACGTGAAATAAGTCTTTGTCTCTCCCACCCCTCCAGGCACGTTGCTTCGGATGCGACTGTCCCGCAGAATCCCGGCGCACCTTTCCGGCGGTCGGCGCGCGTCGGTGCAGCGGGACCAGGAGCTACAGATGGTGGTGCTGCTGCTAATCATCACAGCCGCCTTCGTGCTGTCCTGGGGCCCCCTCACGGTAGGTGCTTGGTGTGGAGGCTGGAACAGATGCAAGGGAGGCAGCGAGGGTAGCGAGGAAGGAAAGTAAAGAGGGGAAAGAATGGAGGAAAGGAGCTGGACGGGGATGCAGAGAGGAAAAGAGAGATAGGGGAAAAGAGAAGGAAGGTAAGAAGGAAAGTAGAAAGGAAAAAATGGAGGAAGGAAGCTAGAAAGAGATGCAGAGAGGAAAAGAGAGATAGGGGAAAAGAGAAGGAAGGGAAGAAGGAAAGCAGAAAGGAAAAAATGGAGGAAGGAAGCTAGAAAGGGATGCGAAGAGGAAAAGAGAGATAGGGGAAAAGAGAAGGAAGGTAAGAAGGAAAGTAGAAAGGAAAATTGGAGGAAGGAAGCTAGAAAGGGATGCGAAGAGGAAAAGAGAGATAGGGGAAAAGAGAAGGAAGGGAAGAAGGGAAGTAGAAAGGAAAATTGGAGGAAGGAAGCTAGAAAGGGATGCGAAGAGGAAAAGAGAGATAGGGGAAAAGAGAAGGAAGGTAAGAAGGAAAGTGGAAAGGAAAAATTGGAGGAAGGAAGCTAGAAAGGGATGCGAAGAGGAAAAGAGAGATTGGGGAAAAGAGAAGGAAGGGAAGAAGGAAAGTGGAAAGGAAAATTGGAGGAAGGAAGCTAGAAAGGGATGCGAAGAGGAAAAGAGAGATAGGGGAAAAGAGAAGGAAGGTAAGAAGGAAAGTAGAAAGGAAAAAATGGAGGAAGGAAGCTAGAAAGGGATGCAGAGAGGAAAAGAGAGATTGGGGAAAAGAGAAGGAAGGGAAGAAGGGAAGTAGAAAGGGAGGAAGGAGAGAAGGAAGGTGTGTGTAGGTAACTAGGTAAGACAGAAAGAAAAAAGAAAAAAAAACAGGAAAAAATAAGACAGAAGAAAGACAGACGAACGAAATAAAGAAAAAAAAAAAAAAGAGGAAAAAAATATGACAGAAAAAAAGAGACCTCTTCTTCGTTCTTCTGTTCCAGCCTCTTCAACGTTCCAGCCTTTAAAATCATGTCCTCCTCCGTGTTATGATCGTTCACTGTCTTGTTTCTATCTTCCTCAATGTCGTAATCGCTTTTTGTCTCTAGCTTCGTCAGTGTCGTAACCTCTTCTTCGTCTTCCTCTCCAGCCTCTTCAACGTTCCAGCCTTTAAAATCATGTCCTCCTCCGTGTTATGATCGTTCACTGTCTTGTTTCTATCTTCCTCAATGTCGTAATCGCTTTTTGTCTCTAGCTTCGTCAGTGTTGTAACCTCTTCCCTGTCCTCTGTCCCAGCCTCTTCAGCCTTTAAAAACATGTCCTCCTCCGTGTTATGATCGTTCACTGTCTTGTTTCTATCTTCCTCAATGTCGTAATCGCTTTTTGTCTTTAGCTTCGTCAGTGTTGTAACCTCTTCTTCCTTCTTCTGTTCCAGCCTCTTCAACGTTCCAGCCTTTAAAATCATGTCCTCCTCCGTGTTATGATCGTTCACTGTCTTGCTTCTATCTTCCCCAATGTCGTAATCGCTTTTGGTCTCCCTTTCTAGCTTCGTAACCTCTTCTTCGTCTTCCCCTCCAGCTGCTCCAGTGCTGCAACCACCTCAAGCCGCCGCACGTGACCCGCGAGGACCACATGCAGGACCTGGTGGCCATCCGCTTGGTGTCCATCAGCCAGATCCTCGACCCCTGGGTCTACATCATCTGCCGGGTGGTGCGTGCGTGATTGATGATTGACTGATAGTTTATCGTTGCAAGTAAAACAACAAAGGAGAAGGGAGGAGCATGCCATCCCAACCCCCAGGCAGTACAGAGTGTGATTATACAACTAAGGATACATGTGGAAATAGCACCAGGAAACTATAAAAGATACAATGGTAGGAGACAAGGGCTAATAAAAATAAAGGCGTTGTGTGTGTTAGGGGAGGAGGGTGGGAAAAATAAGACACACACACACACACACACACACACACACACACACACACACACACACACACACACACACACACATCAGACCTCCCTTATTTTTACATGGAATAGCGTGTTAGACTTTTTTTTATACTTTTGACTTCAAGCTAAAGAAAAAAAAAACAATAGATAAATAAGAGGAGGGAGGAAGGAGACTAAACAGGGATGCAGAGGGGACAACAAAGATAAACATGGTAAGATAAGGAACGAAGCGAGAAAGGGAAGCAAAGAGGAACAGAAAGATTAGAGGAAAGGAAAATGGAGGGAGGGAAAGGGGAAGGGAAGTGTGTGTGCGTGCGTGTGTGTGTGTGTGTTATGATACGTGATAAAGGAGAACAGATATAGTAATGATAATGATGATAATGATGATAACATGGAACTAACCTAACCACGCCCTTCTCTCTTGTTCTCTCTCTCCTTCTCCTCTTCATCTCTCTTCCCTTCCTCTCCTCTCCGTCCTAACCACACCCACTTTCACACAATCATCTCCTGCCCCCCTCCCCCCCCCTTCCACCCACACCCACCCACGCACCCACAAAAAGACTTCCAGTACCACACCTCGACCTCACCCACGCACTTTCTCCTACCTGTCTACACCTTCACCCACACCTCCACCTCCTACCTACACCCTCCTCCTCCTCCTGCCTCTTCCCACTGATATCCTCTCTCACCCAAACACCACTCCACACTCCTTCCTTCCTTCCTTCCTTCCTTTCTTTCTTTTTGTCTTTTTCTTTCTTTCTTTCGTTCATCTATCTTTCTTTTGTCTTATTTTTTCCTTTTTTTTCTCTCTTTCGTTAATCTATCTTCTCTTATTTTTTCCTCTTTTTTCTTTCTTTTTCTCTTTCTTTCTTTCTTTCTTTCTTTCTTTCTTACCTACACCCGTACACCCCCTTCCACACCCTTATACACACCTTCCTTCCCTCCTTCCTTCCTTCTTCCTCTTCTTTCATCCTTCCTTCATTGCTTCTTTTATTTACTTCTCCCTTCCTTCCTTCCCTCTCTTCCTTCCTTCCTTTCTTTCTTTCTTACACCCCCTACCAACACCTTCCTTCTATCTTTCCTTCTTTTCTTCCTTCCTTTCTTATTCCCTCCCTTCATTCACCCCTTCCTTCCTTCCTTCCTTTCCTATTTCCTCCCTTCATTCCCCCTTCCTTCCTTCCTTCCTTACCCACAGTACACCCAACACCCTTACATTCATCTCCCTTCCTTCCTTACCTACTTACCTACTTAATTACCTGCCTACTTACCCACCCACTTACCTAGCTACCCTTCCCCAACAGCTGTTCAAGTCCAAGGCGTGGCAGTGCTGGCGCCGGGTGATGATGGAAGGAAGGCGGTGGTCCAGACGAAGGCACTCTCACAGCCTCAAGAACAAGCACAACCACAGCGATTACATGTCCCCCTCCAGTGACGCCAACCCCCCGTCGCCTCGTGCCTCTTCCCCCGTGCCTCCGCCGTCCCTGATTCCTGGTACGTTATCACCAACCGTACCAAATCATCGAGCTAAGCCTCTCATACTTCCCGTTGTTTTTTTGTTTTTTAACCCACGACGACTACCAAAATCCACTAATAACCATCACCCCCACCACCACCACCATTATCACCAGTACCACCACACCTCAGCCTAACATGAAATTCCCCATCCTCACCATCACCATCAGTAAAGGGTCTAACGGAATGCCGGGAGTCGTGTGAGGTGAGAGTTTATGCCCCGGAACCGATTTATGCAGTGCTCCGAATACGGTCATCTGGTAACGCTGAGGGTGACAGGTTCCAACGCTAACACGGGTATGCATTGTGTGTAGGTATGTATGGTTGCATGAATGGTGTGTATGTTTTAGTATATCAAATAAAACTGAAGAACTAAATAGATAGATGAAAACCTGAAAATTAAGTAAAAATCAATCAACTATCAAAATGGTCTACTATCCACAATCGGTTCTTGGCCCCCCAAAATAGGTACGTTAACTTAGGGAATGGTTTGGTTATGGTGGTGGTGATGGAATGGTAATAACAATGAGGATGGTGATGGTGATGGTAGGGAATGGTATGTCCGTCTGAGGTATGAATGGTGATGATGGTGGCGATGATGGTGATGGTGGTAGGGAATGATAGGTTAGCCGGGAGAATGAATAGTGTGGTGATGATGATGGTGGTGATGGTAGGGGGAATGGTATGGTAGCCTGGGGTATGCATGGTGTTGCTGGTGATGGTGTTGGTGATGGTGATGATGGGTAATTTCACGTTAGGCTGGGGTGTGATGGTACTGGTGATAATGATGGTGGTGATGGTAAGAAATGGTTTAGTAATGGTATTGGTGACGGTTAGGAATGGTACGGTGGTCTGAGGGGGGAATGGTGATGACGATGGTGATGGTGGTGGTAGAGAATAGTGTTTGAGGGCGGCGTTGGTGGTAATGGTGGTAGGGAATGGTGTGTTAGCGTGAGGGATGGTGATGGTGATGGTGAGAGTGATGGGGAATAGGATGTCTGAATGGGGAATGGTGGTGTACGTAATGACGGTGATGGAGGGGGGAAAAGTATTAATGATGGCAGCCTTAATTTACCTCCCTTATCTGAAATTAAAGGTATATATGTGTTTTCTCTCTTTTTTTTATTTTTTGTTTTTTTTTCTGTGTCTTTCTCCATTCCTTCCTTCCTTTCTTATACTTTTTTCCCAGCTATATTTCTTTCTTTCCTTTTCTTTAGTTTTTTTTTTCTTCAAGTTTTCCTATCTATCCATATCTATTTATTTTTTTCTTCCTTCTTTCTTTTATTCTTCCCTCTCTTTACTCCTTTCTTCCTTCCTTTCCTTTATTTTTCCTGTCTATATTTCTTTCGTTTTTTCCTTCTTTTTTTTTCTTTTGCTCTCTTCCTTCTTTCCTTCCTTCCTTCCTTCCTTCCTTTCATCTTTCCTCCTTCCTTCCCTTTCTTTCATTTTCTTTCCCTTCTTTCCTTCCTTCCTTTCATCTTTCCTCCTTCCTTCCCTTTCTTTCATTTTCTTTCCCTTCTTTCCTTCCTTCCTTTCATCTTTCCTCCTTCCTTCCCTTTCTTTCATTTTCTTTCCCTTATTTCCTTCCTGCCTTCCCTCTCCTTCCTTTCTTTTCTAACTTGTTTCCTTTCTTCCTGCTCGTCTTCTTTGCTTCCTTTATCATTCTTTTCATCCCTTCCTTATTTTATTCTTCTATTTTTTCCTATTTATCTATCTTTCGTTTTTATCATTATTTTTTCTTTTATCCCTCCTTCCCTTCCTTCGGCCCTTCCCTTCCTTTCCTTCCTTCTTTCCTCTTCCCTCCTTCCTTCCCTCCCTCCCTCCCTACCTCTCTCCCTTCCCTACCTCCACCCTTTCCTTCCTTTCTTCCCTCTCTTTCTCTCTCTGTCCTTCACATAATAGCGTGCACAGGTATGCGAACACGCTATCTACCTGTGTTTATTAATAATCTAAAGCTGACGGGTGTGGTGGACGCGGAGCCGTATCTAATTACAGGTGATGGACAGGTGCCTTCTGATTAATGTATGGCGTGCGTGCAGGTCATGATGAAACACACACACACACACACACACACACACACACACACACACACACACACACACACACACACACACACACACACACACACACACACACACACACACACACACACACACACACACACACTTCTGACACTTTCTTAGGTAACATGGATTATTGTCTTACGAACTCTTTTTTATATAATTTAGAGTTTGACCTCTTAAGAAAAATAAAATACACACACACACACACACACACACACACACACACACACACACACACACACACACACACACACACACACACACACACACACACATCATACCTCCCTCTTTCTTTTTTACATGGAATAGCGTGTTAGACTTTTTTTTATAATATACTTTTGACTTCAAGCTAAAGAAAAAAATAATAGATAAATAAAATAAATAAAACTATACCTGTTCTTTCCTCATTAACAGGTGGAGAGGACAGCACCCACCTCAACGGAGCACCCACCTGGAGACCCCCTCAACACCTCACCACCACCACCACCACCTTCAACCACAACCACCACCAACCACCACCACCTGACGGATTCTTCGGCGACTCAATTGGCTTGGTGGACATAGGCGGTGGTGATGACGGTGGTGGTGATAGTGGTATTGAGCTGCCCCCACTCCCTCCACCACCACCACCACTACCAGAGCACCAAATGGAAGCGTTTCAAGTGGTGGAGCTGCCCCGCGGTGGTGGTGATGAAGGTGGTGGTGGTGACGAGTCAACACCACTAACCCGGAGCGTGTCGTTAGCCATCCCCAGCTTCCCCAGCATCCCCATCCCCCTGTTCATCTGCGAGCACTACACCATGGGCCCCCCCGCCGTCCCCGCACCCCTCACCCCCGCCTCGCAGCAGGAAGGGGGCGTGACGCGTGCCCGCTCCTGCTGCCTCGACCACCACCACCACCACCACCTCCCCCTCCCCCTGCCGCCCATACCTGGTAAGTGAAGCAGGGAGGAGTGAATACAGGAGTTAAGTATTCGAATACGGATACGGATACCTCAAATGTCTAAGAAAGAATACGAATACAGTGATTTAATATGTATTCCAATGCAAATACGAATGATACATGGTACTAAATATTTATGATTGCATTCATAAACTTTTTTCTTTAATATTTAGCCCGTGATTTTAGAACCATAATACCTGTTAATGATATTGGCAGAGTTTATCAGTCTGCCTTTAATACTAGCACAAGTTACTGCTTGAAGCTAAGAGCACAAATTCACGCTGCGAGTCCTGTCTGCGATTTTATCAACTCGCTCACTCACCGACGCGTATTTTGGGTGAGCAGAGCCATAACGGAACACTGCGATCTAGCTGGAGGCAACACTTAACACTTATATGAATGATTATTACTGATGATAAATATATGATTATTCGTCAGATTATTCGAAGACTACAAATACTTTGCCCAGTATTTAAATATGAATAAGAATACATTTATTTGTAATTTAAATCAAATACGAACACGAACTGGAGTGTTGTTGTTGCTGTTATTGTTGCTGTTGTTGTTACTACTACTACTACTACTACCATTACTACTACCAATACTACCACCACCACCACCACCACTACTACCAATACTACTAACACCGCTACTACCACCACCACCTAACACCTGTTCCCTTTAATCTACAGGTGGACTCTGGGGGGTGCCCCGAAGCCGGTCCTGGGGCAGCAGCGGCGGATGCGGGGGAGGGGGTGGAGGGGGGTCGAGAGACAGGCCCCCCCAGCGGTCCTCCAGCACCCAGACTCTCCCAGGGGGGGCGTCTTTCCTTTCCCCCGCCTACCCATGCACAGCTAACAAAGGGGAAGGGACGGAGAGTGGGGAGGATGCGATGGGGGAGAGGTAGGGGAGGGAGGGGAAGAAGGGGTGGGAGGGAGGAAGAGGAGAGGGGAGAAAGGGGAGAGAGGAGGGAAGGAAGCAGATATGAAGAGAGAGAGAGAGAGAGAGAGAGAGAGAGAGAGAGAGAGAGAGAGAGAGAGAGAGAAGGCAGCTAATGGAAACGAATGGGTTAAGGAAGAGGAGAAAATAGGGAAGGGAAGAAAGAGCAGAAATTATTAAATGAATGTGGAGGAGAGAAATGAAGAGGAACGAGAAGAAAGGGAAAGGCGAGGAGAAAGGGTAAAGGGAGAAGAAGGGTAACTCACATATTCCCACCGCATACACCCCCCCTCTCCTATTCATAACCTCACCCCGAAGAAAACTCCCTTTGATGCAGAGGAAAGGGGTGGAGTTAGGGGGTTAAGGGGTATATATTTCATGTCCAGAAGACCATATAGTTTTACACCTGAGAAAGCTGATTGGTGTTGTGAAGACTAAGAAACAGAAATGGACAGACAGACAGACTAAGAAACAGAAATGGACAGACAGACAGACTAAGAAACACAAACAGACAGACAGACAGACCAACTAAGAAATAGGCAAATAAAAAGACAAACAAACAATCGAGCAATTTTGCCAAGGTGTTGTGGCCCTACAGACAAATAGATTTACATAGATTTACATAGAAAGACAGACAGACACACAGGCAGACATACAGAGACAGATAGACTAGAAAAGACGGACAGGGAAACAAACAGATAAGCTAGCAAGAGACAGACTGACAGATACACAGACGCAGAAAGACAGACGGGAAGACAGACACACACACAGACAGACACATTCATGATATTCACCACCAACGCGACACAGAATAACATGCAGACAAAAACAGACGAACGAACAAACACACTAACCACCATCTATCATTTTATGGGCAGATTCACGAACACCTCCTCCTCCTCCTCCTCCACCCCCCCTCTCCTCCCCTCTCCCCTCCCCCACTCATCACCACCATCAACTAAAAAAAAAGGGTGATGATGATGGTGATGGTGGTGAAGATGGTGATTAGCCCCCACGCGGCACCTCTCGTAATACCATCATCACTATCATCATCATCATCATCATCACCATCATCATCAGTTTATTGTAAGTACATACGTAAGTCTGTGGTGCTACCTCCGTCTGTGTATATTTCGTTGTTGTATGTGTGTCTGTCTGTGGCAAAGGCATTGTTTTATTTTCTCTTATTATACGATATTGAAAAAAAATGCTTTGTATGGTTTTAATTCTTATATATACGTACTCAGCGGAGGTCCTATATAGCTCTTAAGTACACACACACACACACACACACACACACACACAGAGAGAGAGATACGAGTTAACATAATATTCCTGTCATCATAAATAAATAACTCAAAATTCTTTAGTCATAGCTAGAAATCAGATCGTAGAAAACCAGCTTTATATGAATACAAACTACGTTATTTTTTTCACAATACCCAAATTTTACTCATACCATACCTAAATAATTATAATAGTATATATTTTGAAAGCACAGAAATTCACCCCAGAATGAATTGAACCCAAAAGAATGTCTGTCAGTTCTATATAATTCGTCTACCATGAAGCAACAAGGCAATCAGTTTTTACATATAACACCGTATGGCCAAAATGATATTATAGTGTATATTTTGAAAGCATAGGAATCCACCCCCACGATCTATTAAACCCACGAGAAAACCAGTTACCTACATAAATTCATCTATCACAACAATGACGCAACAAAACATTCATTTTTCTCGCGGCACCTTTCTTAAAACTCGGTATACCAAAAATATGATAGTATATATTCTAAAAAAAAAACATAGAATTCCACCCCACGGTCTATTAAACCCACGAGAAAACCAGTTACCTACATAAATTCATCTACCATACAATGACCCAACAAAACATTCATTTTTCTCGCGGCACCTTTCTTAAAACTCGGTATACCAAAAATATGATAGTATATATTCTTTAAAATAAACATAGAATTCCACCCCACGGTCTATTAAACCCACAAGAAAACCAGTTACCTACATAAATTCATCTACCACAACAATGACGCAACAAAACATTAATTTTTCCCGCGGCACCTTTCTTAAAACTCAGTATACCAAAAATATGATAGTATATATTCTTTAAAATAAACATAGAATTCCACCCCACGGTCTATTAAACCCACAGGAAAATCTATCAGTTCCATAAAATTTATCTTCCACAATAATGATGCAAGAAAATGATCGTTTTTCAACCCATTCCTTACCAACCCACTTTATAACCAAAACATGATAATGTGTATTTGAAAAGCACTAAAATCACCCCCATAATATAGAAAAAAATACAAAAAAGTTTACCAGTTCCATAAATTCATCTTCCAAAATATAGACGCAACCGGACATTCATTTTTTTCCACGGCACATCTTTTATTAAAACTCGGTATACCCAAAATATGATACTAGATACTTAAAACAGCGTAGATTTTAACCCCGAAACTCTTTAAAACCCACAAGAAAGTCCATCCGCTCCATAAAATTCTCTTTCGCAAGTATGAGGCAAGATTCGCCATATTAGAAGCTTCGAAATGGAGGACAGAAAACAGCTGTGCGTGTGTCTGCTCCTTCATTTTCATCAATTTCTCGTTTATCCTTAGCCACACGACCCGCAGGAAGGCGAAGGATGTCAATAAGGACCTCTGGGATATCCTGCGCCCATAGATTCCTCGGTGCAGTTGAGGTAGGTCGGGAAATTAGGTGGTTTTGTGCAAGCTGTAAATCTCTCTCTATCTCTCTCTCTCTCAAGGGAGAACTTGGCTATTGTTTTGTTTATATTTTGTTCTTCAGCTATTGAAATATACGGAGAGAGAGAGAGAGAGAGAGAGAGAGAGAGAGAGAGAGAGAGAGAGAGAGAGAGAGAGAGAGAGAGAGAGAGTCTTTTACATAGATTTACATAGATCTTCAAACCACACAGACCCACTCCAGGCGGTCTGTCCTAAGTGACGTTATACTAAATAAAATGCCACCAAGACTTTGTATTTCTGCTTAAGTAAATATTGTGTTGAAGCAAGTGTCTGTCGAGCTTGTTTTTAAAATAATCAATCGTGTTGCACTGGACCACCGAGAGAGAAACTCAAGACATTATATCAATGATACCATGACAAAACCGACAGAGGTAGGTAGATAGAGACAGATAGGCAAGCTATCTCACTATTTTTGTAGACATAAAGGAAAACAAGGGGATTTAGACAACTTGATATGATGGTATTTTGCTCTCGTAACCTATAAACTAGTCAGTAGCCTACTCAATCTTATAGACTTATACCTCAGTGCGGGATGGGAAGGGTGGTGGCGGCAGGGGGATGGAAACCCCAAGGACAAAGGAATGAGTACTCTCTAGTCTCCACTCTGTTCTATACACTCTCTCTTTGTCCTTGGTGGTGGCGGCAGGGGAAGGCGCCGAGGATAAAAGAAAATTTTAATGCGGTTCAAGACAAGTGAAATTAACGCGCCGATATCTCGTTACCTGCTTAACTGCTCTTCAGTTGTCATATGGCTAGGTTTTCTACTAACCTTCTAATCTCCCGTAAAACCATTGGACAAGGTTTAGAGAGAGAGAGAGAAAAAAAAATAAGGTGGAAATAGCCTTGGAATGTGAGGGAACCCACGCATACGCACGCGGTCAAGCAGCTCACAGCGTCCCGCTGCTCATGTGGCAGCTCAACCCCGCGGCTCACCAGTGGCTCCTAAAATCCAATAGTCACTTTCCTACTGGGTGTTATGCCCCTCTCGACTTCCCTTGGGGGTCACGAAAAGACAGGTGAATATATATGGAACCTCTTCACGAGGGGACATCTCCCCATTCAACCCGCACCCCCGTTTTCACATTTTTGTCGCATTGGGGCACTCAGCCTCCCGCGGCCGCGTGGGCAGCGACTTACGGGCGCGAATATAACCCATCCTTAATGGAAATGCTTAGTGCTCTTCCTTCTTTCTCGGCGGTGGCACTGGCTGGGGAACACACCACGAGACGCTCGGCCTCCTTGCGCACCTCCGTAACCATTAGCAGTAACCTGAAGATGTTATTCTTACTCGCTCCGCAACCACTGAGCCGCCTCGCCCGTCCTGTCTACGTGGTTTTGTTTACCTGACGTGTGCCTGATGTATCCATGTATCCATGTATGTATGATAATCACATTTGTATTTTACCATAACTTAGTATGTAAATAGTCACATGTATGCATATATGACAAAAAAAACCTGCATGTAGGCCTCTGTAATGGCCGAGACGAAGCTAAGAACTCCAGCACGGGAACCGCTTTGGCTCAACGCTAGAAAATCCGCCTCGTGTCTCAGGGGCCCGGGTTACATTCCCTGCCGTGTTGAGAAAAAAAAGCTATTTGAGTAAGTCCATTTCTCATGTTCATTGAGAAATGGGATCATCCATTGACATACTAACCCATTAAAACCCTTGACATAATAATGCGTGACCCATGCTGGATGTTTCTATAAGTCAGTGTTGCAACAAAAACCGAAGCCGTCTCGTAACCACAGCCTGATGTGTACTGTTTATTATTGTGCAAATGAAATTATTAATATTGGTTGTGTGTTTTTATGTATCCATGAAAAGAAAGAAATTTATGAGTGTGATGATAATGAAGATTTGTGTGTACTGCATGCTGTTGATTTTTATTCTTGCAAGACTTTCTACATTCCTCATTTCTTTACTTTCAAGCTAATTTTGAAGAGAGATTAGCATGATTATAATTAGTATGATAACTAGTATGATAAAAATTTGTGTAAGAGATTAGCCCATACTGATGATGATAATGAAGCTGTGTATACTACATGCCTAGTTGATATTTTCATTCTTGCAATAGTTTTTCATTCCTCATTTATTCTAAACTGATTCAGAAGAGAGAGAGAGAGAGAGAGAGAGAGAGAGAGAGAGAGAGAGAGAGAGAGAGAGAGAGAGAGAGAGAGAGAGAGAGAATTATGCTAGTCTGCTTATCAGGTTAGATCAACTGCCTTACCTATTGAATGAGCTCAGAAAGCTGAGGGTGAATATAGTGGGACATTCTGAGATGAGGAGGCCAGTTGCTAGTTGCTACTAGTCTAGCACGAGCAATGGTTCCTATCTTCGGGGGGTAGCCATAGGCATCTCCAGCCTACTGCAGCCATGGTGGTTGAGGTTGAGGTTGATGAACACATAATGTGACCTGACACTCAAGTTTCATGTCAGGTCAAGAAGAATTTCAAGATGCAACAATACTGTGTTCCATCTTGAGAGGCTGAAAGGCCTGACATGTGCTCAGGAGTTTGCAGTGACAGTTTTAAATTGGCTCAATGTGCTCACCACCCTTGAGGACCATGTAGAACTGTGGGAAACCTTTAAACATGAAACTCCCCAAGCTGCAAAGGAGTGCATTGGAGAGCGCCTGAGATCTAGGATTGGTTTTGCCTCAGGGAAGATGCTGGAGAGTATTGAGAAGAGTCATGCTGCCAGGCTTGCTGGGAATTATGACCAATGCAGAGCTCTATCATGTAGGACTAAAGCTCTCCTGAGGAGAGACAAGGAGAGGTCTGTCAGGATTCTTGCTCATTTCAATGCAGTTTATAGTTTCAATGTAAATGACCGTCACTGACCTGCCTACCAAGCCCTGAAAAAGCTCTGCTCTGAGCCACCCTCTCAGGAGAGTGCTATTTGGACAGCAGATGGCTGCCTTGTGTCAGACATGGATGGGCAGAGAGCTCGTTGAGCTGAGTACTTTGATCAATTATACATAGTGGACCCTCCGAGAGGGCAGCTTCCAGCTGCTGGGTAACAAATGGTGGATGCTGATCCACCCATTAATGAAAGCCCATCCTTTCTTGACGAGGTCAGAGAGGCTGTGGCAAAGGTGAGGGATGGAAAGGCAATTGGTATCTGTAACATCAGTGTGTAGCTGCACAAAGCTGAAGGTGAGGCCATGATCTGTGGGTTGCATGTGGTCTTTACTGCCAATTGGCAATCTGGTACTATTCATCGCTATCTGGAAAGGGAAAGGGGACTGTTAGTCTGTTAGGATTACAATAACTATTGTGGTATTACACTGCTCACTGTATCCTACCAGGCAGAGTACTTACCCTTCTATTGTGGATGCAGATTTGCAGGCAGCTGCTGAAGCTGCAGAGATCTGAGCAGTTCAATTTCATGCCTGGCAGATACCTGAGCAGTTTAGGTTCATGCTTGGTAAGTCGACAACTTCCTGCATCCTAGTGCTTCATGTACTGGTGGAGCGCTGATGTGAGTTTCAACAGGGGATTCTTGCAGCCTATGTCAATCTCAGGAAGGTGTTTGATTTATTGGATCACGAGTCACTCTGGGAATTTCTGCAACTCCACAGGATTCTTGCAAAAATTTTGGTCTATTGACTGTCCTGTACTTTGGGACTGAGAGCCCTGCGTAGTGTGAGATGTGTCCAGCTTCTTTCCAGTGAACTCAGGAGTGAGGCAGGGCTGTGTTCTTGCCCCATCACTTTTCAGCACTTGCGTGGACTGGGTAGTAGGCACATACCCATTATCCTCTCCTTTCCCTCTGCCTCTCTCCCCCCTCCTGCTTCTCTTTCCTCTGCCTCCCATCCATTCCTCTGCCCCTCTCTTCATTCCCCGGAATCCTTCCTTTACTTACTCTCTGCTGATCCACATAACTTTTAGTAAGTTTGGTGTTTAATCCATAATGAATGTGAGACTGTCCACCAATGTCTCCCTTCACATCAACAGTAAACAGTCTTGATTTCTGGTGTTGTAGCAACAGACTCGCTCTTAGTTTTTTGTTAAGTTTAATGTTTAAGATGTAATGTATGTGAGTCTGTCCATCTGAGGTATTGCGTCCTTTACATCAACTGTAAAACTGTAGTGATGTGCAATAGCACCAAATTCAGTTTTTAAAAACTGTTGTTAATTGTCAGATAAGTTTGGTAATGGATATGATCTACATACCCATAGAAAGCATCCTTCATATCGGTAATATTTTGAGTCTTTAATTTGCTGTGGTAGGAACAGATTTATTTTTGGCCCCTTTATATTTGATGGCTTTACAAAATGTTTTCAGGCCAGGGGTCTTCAAGACATGGGTGGCACCCTGATGCTAAACTATGGGATGCCACTCACTGGGACAACACCTCACAAGTAGATGACCAAACACCAGAGGCACAGATCTCTCACTCCAGCCCAAACTCATACAAATGGGTTATGAGGCTTCACACATACACTAGGTGGTCCCATTTCTCTCTACAACAATACTGGTGATGATAAATCTCTCATATTCATATGCTCTTGACTCTCAACAAATATTTCCAAAGCCCAGAAAGGAGACTAGTTGGGTTCTCATTTAAGGTGCACAAGTCTTATCAAACTATCACTAGGGTCATAAAACTACCCATGGAAACACCCACAACCTCTATGACATCCATATCAAATGTGGGTATGTGAGCCCTGAAATGCTAGAGAGTATGGACCAAATTCTTCATGTATATCTGGGTAACACTGAGAAATATAATTATGAAGACCACTGCTCTAGGCTTCGTACCTTACCTGTGATTATTTTGCAGGATAAAGAAAGATGGATCAGTTGTGTCTCCCCTGCACTGGTCTGTCCAATTATTCCACAAGCACAACATCTTCCCAGGGTCATGTGTCCTCAAAAATGTCTGACTGTACGTGTGTCATGGTATGTATCTACTCGATTTTGTATTTTTGCATCACGTCACTCTATAATTCCTCTAGTTTTCTATACTGTTTGACTCTATGGTTGCCTTAGATCCACCTCTAGAACACCTTATCTTCCCAGGGTCCTTATTCTCATACAGCTGCTTTGTATGTTATGGTAGGTATGTGCTCTGTTTATTTACTTATTTATTTTTCTTCACTCCGTAGTTCCTTTAGTTTCCTGTACTATTTGAGTCCTTAACTGTCTTAGGGGCATATTTTAAGACACCATCGCTTCTCACATCAACTATTTCTAAAGGTTAAAGAGGGGATCAATCTGTTTTTCGGGAGTGTTTTTTAAGGTTCATGGCACAGAAGAAGGGTCAAACTACCCCTGGAAAGGCCTACAGCTCCTACGAAAGTAATGTCAAATATGTGAACTTGGGAGACTAAATGTTTTAAGATACGACCCATAGACCCACCTCTAGAATACCACAAATATCCAGGGTCAGGTGTCTTCCATAAAGTCTTGTGATACAGCCAGTTTGTGCCATGGTAGGTATGTGCTCTGTTTTGTATTTTTTCATCATGTCACTCTGGTTCCTTTAGTTTTCTGTACTGCCTCATTTAGTGGTTTCTTCAAGTTTTTGGTAATTAGAGTATAAACCAGTATTAAAATGATGAAAATAGAGAAATAGAAGCCCACTAAGTACTACTGCTCCCATGAAAAGAATAGATGGAGTGGCCAAAAGAGTGAGTTAATTTTGTTATGGAGGAGGCTGATTTAGTATTTGCAAGTTTTAGGTGAATATAAATAAAACAGCATTAAAATCATGAAGCAAAAACCCACCAATAGCTGCTCCTGTAGATAGCGGGCAGCTGGAGGGGTCAAAAGTCAGGGTTAATTCAAGTTATGGAGGTGTCTGATTTAGTATATGCAAGTTTTAGGTGAATATAAATAAAACAGCATTAAAATCATGAAGCAAAAACCCACCAATAGCTGCTCCTGTAAATAGCGGGCAGTTGGAGGGGTCAAAAGTCAGGGTTAATTCAAGTTATGGAGGTGTCTGATTTAGTATATGCAAGTTTTAGGTGATTAGAATATAAATAAAACTGCATTAAAATCTTGAAACTACGAAGCCCACCAACCACTACTCCCATAACATAAGACAGCTGGGTGGAGGGCCAAGAGAGAGGGTCAGTTTTGGTTATGGAGGAGTCTAATCTAGTAGTTGCAAGTCTTTGGTGCTTAGAATATAAATAAAACTGCATTAAAATCTTGAAACTACGAAGCCCACCAACCACAACTCCCGTAACATAAGACAGCTGGGTGGAGGGGCCAAGAGCGAGGGTCAGTTTTGGTTATGGAGGAGTCTAATCTAGTAGTTGCAAGTCTTTGGTGCTTAGAATATAAATAAAACTGCATTAAAATCATGAAACTATGAAGCCCACCAACCACTACTCCCATAACATAAGACAGCTGGGTGGAGGGGCCAAGAGCGAGGGTCAGTTTTGGTTATGGAGGAGTCTAATCTAGTAGTTGCAAGTCTTTGGTGCTTAGAATATAAATAAAACTGCATTAAAATCTTGAAACTACGAAGCCCACCAACCACAACTCCCGTAACATAAGACAGCTGGGTGGAGGGGCCAAGAGAGGGGGTCAGTTTTGGTTAAGGAGGAGTCTAATCTAGTAGTTGCAAGTCTTAGGTGCTTAGAATATAAATAAAACAGCATTAAAATTATGAAACTTTATTTATAAATTTGAGTTTTTTAGGTCTCTTATAAAGTTCATCATACATGTATACACAATTCAATGACAGGGCATGAAGTTAGTCGGGTTATTAGTGAGGAGGGTGAACCATACACACACACACGGGAAAAAAATAACCTTCTACAACACTTATGACAAGCCCAAACACCCATACATAAGTAGTTACAAAAGCCCCCAAGACCTATACAAGACACAGGGCTGAGAGGTATTTGGCACCCCACCACCGAATGTCTTGAGAAACTTGCGGAGAGCTTCCAAAGACACTCAGTGACGTGGCGCACCATGACGCTTCCTTATCAGTAACAGTGTAAAGATTGCTGGTTGACCATCTGGTGGACATGATGAATAGAAATTTAGTTTGTGAGGTGACATAGCAACCTTGGTAGAGGTTTTGTGTCTTGGTCCCTTTGTGAATGTTTGTGGATGGGTAGAAAAAGGTTTTGTTTGTGAATGTTTGACACAACTAAGAATGTGTCAAATGTGGAGGCTCGAGGCACTTATATGGGTCAATATGAAGGCCTGCTGGGGTGATGCTGCCTCCAGAACATGGTGAATACATGTTCATTATATTATGGCAGTGTAATTCACCACAGCCTGATCACGAGCTGGACTCAACATTGCCAGCAAGTACCCTCCCGATTAGAGCAAGTCTCATTTTAGTTGATCTCTGGGTAGAGTGTGTGTGTGTGGCAGGGAATGTGCGTGTATGTCAACATATTACTTAAGTCTACTTTATCGACATGGTCCACATGTTTTAATAAGCAAGATAGTCTAAGTATAGTAGCCTATTTGTACACTCTTGTTTAAATGGCCAACATTACGGTAGTACATACATGGGGTCAATGCCCATTTGTTATCAAATAAACATTTTTCAATACTGAATCAAAGGAAAGTTAGTAAATTTGGAAATCAGAAAAGAAGAAGATATTGCAGAGTTTGTGAGTTCTAAATATGGCAAACAAAACAAATTCTTAACAATGAAGAGGTAACCATTCATACAAGTTAGCAATCATACAAATTACCTCTTCTGTTAAACATTACCTGTACATGCATTTAAATTACATATGTGTTACATAATATCTTTATATATGTATATATATAAATTACATTAAACAAGACACAGTCTCATTTGCACTTGAGATCACAATGACAGTTGTTACTCAAAACTTGGACCATGTTTGAACACTTTCAAGTGGCACACCCAGAAGGTTACGACACGTGTTGCTCGCTGCGCCTCACGCTGGCAGCCAATGTTCGGGACACGCTGTGTTTCACGGCACTCAAGTTTTGGAGTAAGGCAGCCAGTATCACAGATTATGCACGGGCCAGGGCCTCGGCGGCCCTGCCCGGCACAGCATTGTGGGGACTGGTGCACACCACTTGTGACCACACTTGAGCTTCAAACGCAATGCTCACCACTCTTTGTGCTTTGTACTCAGAACTTTTTGAAGCTCATCGCAGAGGTCCTCACCGTGCACACAGAAAGTTTGTATGAGCAAAGCACGATTATTGTATTGTGTTCCAGTCTTAGCACTTCAGATGTTATCACATTTTCCAACACCCAGCACAGACTCCACAGCCTCGTCTGTCCTCCACTCCACTGTCCACAGACGCAGAACGCTTCCTTTGTCATCTTCAGTGATACAGACTAGACATGAGCAGGGGCGGTCAAGACCTTGTCTTTTCTCAGCCAAGTTTCAACGCTGGCTTTTCTTGATTGCAGAGGAGAAGAAGGAAAGGGAACAAGCCTCGAGGTGTTGCAGATCCTCCCCAATACTTCACGTCGCTACAACCACCGCTCAAGTCTTGAGGAGTCTCGTTATAAGCAAGCAAGCAGCAGACACAGTCTTTGTCAGGAATTAGCGGCTGCACCACTGTAATTAAGGCGTCGGCGCAGCCCTCATCATGCCACTGTTATGCATGAGGACAAGGATCATGCTTTGGATACACACTCTTTAGGGTGATGTTAACACCTTACACAGAACATGACATCCGTTGGCAAGTTAGATATACACAATGTGGCGGTCAACATGAGTGTCACACCACCATGTAATCTACTGCTCAAAGCATCCTTGTTTATTAATATTTCAGGTGTTTAAAGCCACCTGAGGGAAAAAATAGCATAGTTCTTTAGGCCTGTGTGTCACCCCTCAGACGATGATCTCCCGGATGATACGGCGGTTGCGAGAGTTGGGCGTGGAGTAGCCGGACTCCAGGGACTCGTCGAAGCTGATCTGAGGCTTGTTCTCGGGGCTCATCTCGGCAGCGCCCTGCTCGTAGTGCTCCATGTAGGGGTCTGGCATGCCACTCACGTCTCCGTCTGTGTGGGCAGGACAGCAAAGTCAGACTTCATGCTTATGTTCAGACTTAAGTGAGTAATTAACAAACCTATTTTATATATACTACAAAGGAAATATTTTTTAGAGAAATCCAAACTCTTCTTCATTACTTTGAGTGGCAAGAGATTTGTGTTAGAATTGTGCTTATGTAGAAGAAGCAACAGTGTGTCATTATATCATCAAAGGAAATATCGTTACCTATATTAAATCCATATTCTTCTCTATTACTAAACATATTCACTAACTCTAGTTTCTGAGGTTGTATTATAGAAGTCATTGATGTGTGTGTGTGTTTGTGTGCCTATATCTGCTTTGTAGTAATCAGTCTGTATCCATTGACCATATGTTTTTAAGGCTAATCTTTATTTTAATTTACTTATTATTTTTATGGGATAAGTGTCTTTCAGGGATTCTTTTTATATTAAGCTTTTGGTCAATCTCCTTTACTGTAGAAAAAACGAGAAAAAAAGGGGACAAAGCAATGAAAGAATGAAGGAGATACGTACATTTTGGGAAGAATATTCAAGAGCGGGAGGAGGGAAAAGTAAAGATCTAGAGTCAGGGAGAATGAAGTGTATGAAAATTTCAAGGAGAATATGCAAGAAAAAGAGGAAAGAAAAGTGATGGAAGATATTATAAGACAAGTCAGACAGGATGCAGCATCAGACGAAACTCCACAACGCGACTCACCAATATGGTCGACTCTCTTCCTCTGCTTGTGGACGGCATTGTAGGGGTCACCGTTGGCCGAGTAGTTGTTGCGCGCGCCGGGGTAGTCCTCCATCATGCTGTGTCCCTGGTAGCCGGCCGCGGGGTAGTGGGAGTAATCGTCATAGCCTGAGATGCCATACCCGCCGTGCACCATGGGGTCGTACTGGTAGCCGCGGGATTCCTGGGGCGACATGTGGGGGGTCATGTGGGCGGCGGTCATCTGGGGGTCACCGTGCCCCTTCACCTGCCACAGCGAGTCCTGAGAGTTCACTGAGCCGCCGTTGTTGGAGTTGGAGTAGCTGTTGTCCATGTAGCTCATCCCTGGAAGAAGAAAAGAATACACGTTGCATTTTAACTTGACAGTGAGTGCAGAGGAGGGGGGGCAGTAACTCTTCACTTGCTTTGAAAGGCTTTGTATGATTGTAAGAACACTTCAGGGAGACTTTTCAAGGGAGGGAGAGAATGGAAGTGATGAAAGAATGAAGTAGATGAGAAGAATTTGTGTGTTTAATTTGACATGGAGAGTAGAGAGGCAGTAAATTTTCACTTGTTTTCCAGGGCTTCATATTTACTCAAGTGTTGGGTCTTATAATGGTAACTCCCTATTCATTTATCTTCAGCAACCTCATTTTGAAAGGCTTCATGTGTGTGCCTCAAGTGTGTGTTCTTGTAATTCCAACTCCCTATTCTGCTTTCTCATAAAAATCACTTTGTTTAGGCCCAGCATCTGTAGGCCGTTCTGTAATACTCAAGTCATGAATCTCCTTTAGTATGCCTTTCCCCCACTCTTCCCTCAACCACCACCTCCCTCACACTCCTCACCCTAATACCCATGTCCATATATTCCACTTGTCAGAACCAACAGAAGATCTTAACCCGGTAGCAATGACGGGCCAAATTTGTGCCATGCTCATTTTTCTCGCTCAGAGGGACCATTAAGAAACATGATCACTGCTGCTACCGGGTTATGTCTGAACATGTGAAATTTAAGAACACTTCAGCAAGAATATTCAAGAGAGGGAGGTGGGAAAGTGAAGTATAAGAACATGAACAAATGAACACCCTTTACCAGCACCAGAATGAGTGAACTAAGATACAAACAAGCACTTTACTCCATCTCACTGCTGCTAACTCACCATTGTTGTTCTGTGCATTGTTGATGTGTCCGTTCTGGGTGTAGTTGTGGTACTGTTGGGAGCTGTAGATGGCCGTCTTGGAGGGGTCATCGAGGCCAGTGTCCATGGAGCCGTCCAGACCCTTGTTGTCCATCCCCACAGTGTAGTAGGGTGGTGGTGGGGCCTGGGGAGGATCAACACAGGTTAAATAACTTTCCTTTAACTCCACTCACATACTCCTCATCTTCCTTTATGCAGTAAAAAGAGGTGGCTATGGACATCAAAATCCTGCACAGAAGTCATTTACAGGCTCAAGTTACCAATATGATTTATTACAAACATTGTCACTAGCAGTAAAGTAGAATTATTTGATATGCAGCACAGGGTTTACACTCATATTAACCCGGCAGCAGCGACGGGCCAAATTTGTGCCATGATTTAAACCCCCCAAAATAGATGATACATGATCTGATCACAAATGCTTTGATATATACTATGAAATGGTTTGTGTGAGGGGTGATTTTTTCTCATTTTTCTCGCTTGGGGGGACCATTAAGAAGCATGATCCCTGCTGCTACCGGGTTAAAGGTCTTTCTAATGTTCTGTTATGATTGATGTGGAGGAGTTACTGGCAGCCTTCACCATCTAGGTTAGGTTATTGAACAGAGTTTGATCAGGATGAGCTAACAGACTGTCTACTCCCTCGTACTAATCACTTTTATTCTCAAGGTGTGTTTGGCATCTTAGTGAAATGTGCCATCACAATCACTCCTCCCTGCCTGTCCCTTCCCCGCCCCCTCACCTGCTGGGTCACAACGCTGCGGTGGGAGACTTCCATGTCCGCCGTCTTGTTCTTGAGCTTGTTGTTGCGGCGGCGGCAGCAGCAGCAGCACACGAAGATGAGCCCCACGAGCGCCACAAAGACCACGCAGCCCACGATGATGGCCACCATGTACTGCATAGACATGGCCTGGGACGGCATGGTCGGCAGGTAGTCCACTGGGGGGAAAGGGGAGGGTTAGGGAAGGTGCGCAGGCATCAATACACTGGGTTGATATGTATTACTGCTATTTTTATTATTACCGAGATCCGTGAAAGGCCATCAAGGGAAGAAAAAAATATAGACCCAAACAGAGGCCTCAAACAGCAGACTTTTTGGATATGAAAAAAAAATGACAGTTGCAGTAATTTTGGTAAATAATAAAGAAAGGGATTGATGCAAGGAACAAGAATTGATGTGAATTTTTTTTTTTATATATATTCCTTTCCATTTTTTTCATAACAAGGCATGTAAAAGCAAGGGTTAACTTCAAGAAAATCATATTAATACATAGCAATCAGTTGTTCAAAGTATTTAAGATCATACAGAGAGTAAGTTTAAAGCTTTTAAAACCACCTGCTTCAAGGAAAGTGATAAAAATGGCAACAACCACTACAAGTTTTTCTATATAAATGTTTGGTAACTCTCCCCTCATTCAAATTTTCCCAAAACCCAAAGTACTCCCGCCTCACCTATCTGGCCTTCACGGAAGTTCCCACAGCTGCTCTCCACAAAGACAGAGCAGAAGCGTATCCTGACTTCCTCCGGCTCCTTGTCCCCGATGTGCAGCTCGGTGTGGTCGTGGGTGCCGGTGTTGATGGGCAGCATGTCCTCCAGGGGTGTCCACTTGTCCGAGGAATCCTTCAGCTCGACCTGCGCCTGTAGCATCAAGTCCGTGGGCAGCACCCGGAAGCTGACCATGTGACTCGTCCGCTCAAAGAACACCTCCTCGGGCTCTGGAATGGTGTCCACATCGATGAGCGTCACGGCCTTCAGTGGGTCCGAGAACTCGCTCTCCCCCATCATGTTGCTGGCCTTGACCCGGAGCGTGAACGCTGTCTGCTGCGGGAGGGGCTGGATGACGCAGGGGTTATGGGACTGGCAATCGTGGCTCGTGATCGTCCCGGACATGGTCTCAGCCTGCACATGGAAGAGCGTGTCCGGGAAACCTCCGTTGAAGCTCTCGTCCCAGCCCAGCTCGATATAACTGGTGCCATGGCTGATGACCTCCAGGTTGGTGGGGTGCTCCGGCCGCCCCTTCTCCTGCAGGGTGATGATGGTCTTGTGGTCGCCACGGTTGTTGGTTCCCTTGCAGGTGTAGCTCCCATAGTCTGCCTCGGTCACGCCCTTGATGGTCAGCACAGAGGCGTACACGTCGTCGTCCAAGATGGTGTCGTTGACGGAGTAGTGCGTGCCGTCGGACTCGATGAAGTTAGGGCCGAGGGACCACTGGAACCTGGGCTCGGGGTATGCCTGCATCCGACATTCCAGCTCGGCATCTTCGTGGAGGTCAAATGCTACTTTGTTTGGCTTGTGGACAGTGATGGGAGAATCTGAAGGGAAAAAGAAAGTTCATCTTAATAACAAATAACAAAGGAAATTCTGTCTTGATATCACCTGGAAGATTACAAAGTTTACTTATAAAGACGACTCATCAACTCACGTTCCACACGCAGGAGTTGTGAGCTGGACACTTCCCGGACGTCATTCTTGAACACACACTGGTAGGTGCCTCGGTCTGTTGGCAGCAGCTGGTTGTCGTTGATCCTGTGCGGGCCACGGAACTGCAGGGTGGACTGGACGGTGTGCATGTCATTCTGGCCGACCGACGACTGTTCAACCAAGATGTCATACAATCCATCGGCAGGGTTGATCTCCTCTCCGTCCTTGAGCCAGCGGATGGATGGCTGAGGCTTGCCCTGCGCTCTGCACGTGAGGCTCAGGTCTGTCTTGCCGATGCGGTAGATGGCGGTCTCAGGAAGGTCCTCGAGGATGAGTGGCGGCTGGTGGACCTTGACAGTGACGGAAGCATGTGTGCCCTTCCCCAGGCGGTTGGAGGGCTGGCAGTAGTAGGTCCCTTCATCGCTGAGGGAGGCCCGGGGGATGGAGTAGTTGGCACCCAGGGTCAGAGTGGATTCTGAGTCGCGCCTCCACCAGCGGTAGGTCGGCATGGGCCAGCCTGGAGGGTCAGCGCCGCAGGTCAGTGTTGCCGGTTCGTCCTGCACGGCGATCGGCTCCTTGGGCAGGATGTAGGTTGTCCCTGGGGCATGGCGCACTCTTACAGCCACGGTGGCATTGCCGATGCGGTCGCTGGGCTCGCCTCCGGTGGGGTTGAGAATGTTGACGGCGCGGCAGATGTAGTTCCCTTGGTTGACGGCGGATACTCGGTTGAGCCTCAGGATGTCGATGCCATTCTGCCTAAATGAATCGTCGCCTTCTTTCAGCCACTCGATGGTGACGGGTGCAGGGTTGGCGGTCACGTTGCAAGAGATGATGACATCCTCGCCCTCGTCCACGTCCTTGCTGGAGATGACTGAGACGCGCGGCCCGTACAGCACGTCAAGAGTCACTTCAGCTTCACGCAGGCGGCCGAGACCGTTATCAGCTTGGCAGACGTAGCGGCCGGCGTCGTCGAGGGAGACGCGTTCAATCATGTGGCTGCTGACGGTGCCGATGAAGCGGCCGCCGCGGGTCCAGCGCACGTTACTCACCGGCGGCTTGGCGTCGGCAGTGCAGGTCAGGGTGGCGGAGTGGTCCAGCTCCACACGCAGAGGGTTCTCCGGCCCGATGGTGATACGTGGGTAGTCTGGGGAGCAAGAACACCATTGTTAACATTGTATAGAAGTCACTGAATAAAAGATATGAATAGTCAACTCTCATTCCTTTTTGTGATCATGTCTTAATCATTAATGCAAAACCTATAGTGTGGATGTCAAACGGAATCTACACACATAATGATGAAAGAACCGTGCAATGAACAAGTTGTACTACTAAACCTACTCTCAAATCTGCACCCTATCATAATAAAGAGAACTGTGCAATAAACTAGGCCTGTTCTAAAATCTACACACGATCACATTAATGAGACATGCGATAAACTAGCTGCACGATTAAACCTGTCCTCAACCCAGTAGCAGCGACGGGCCAAATTTGCGGCATGGTATAAACCCCCCAAAATAGATGATGTATAAACTGATCACAAATGCGTTGATATATATTATGAAAAGGTTTGTGTGAGGGATGATTTTTTCTCATTTTTCTCGCTTAGAGGGACCATTAAGAAACATGATCCCCGCTGCTACTGGGTTAATTCCGACACCACTCAACAGAAGGTCAAAGGTTACGGAAAGCTAGTTAGTTAGGGTCAGGTAAAGTGTTCCTGGCGGGGCTTACAGTTGACGCTGAGGGTGACGGAGGCCTCCATCTTCTCCGAGTCGGTGAGCGCCCTGTTCCAGATGACGCAGCGGTACTCGGCGCCGTCATCGTCTTTGCCGGGGTTGATGGTGAGCACGGAGGTGGTGGCGAAGTCCCTCCCGCCGCCGGGCTTCAGGACGCTCTGTAGCTTCTGTTCTGAGCCCGAGCGGTACCAGCTGAAAGGGTCATGGGTATTTTAGTGGACAGTAGTGGAAGGATTGGGAACTGGTGGGAAGACATGAAGATTAACAAGACACAATGGTCGCTAAGGGAAAGCAACACGAGTGACAGACCAGTTCAGGTGTGGGGGAGGTCTGCTCGTAAAAAAAAGTGTGTTGGAGTTATGAATTATTGAAACACGTGTTAGTTAATTAAGAGATGCTAGGAACCGAACAAGCGTCAAAGTAACAAAATAGCTAATCTGGCCTTTCACATGGGATGGGATCAAGTCATGGGGACGGCATTACCACTCCATATTGTTACTATTATATATCATTCAAATAAGTTTATCTCGTTACCGAACTGAAACATGACTATAATATTCAAAGAGACTGAAACACGGCAAAGGGAAGAGTTCAAACGACTATCCTCCTTACATGATCTGTGGGTCGGGGGAGCCGCCTTGGGAGGAGCAGACGAGGTCGATGGGCTGACCCTCGGTGGCGGTGGGCGTCTCAGGGTCGATTCTGGGGCTGCCGGGCGGGATGAGCACGGTGAGGTTGACGGTGGTGGTGTGCAGGTCCGAGCCCGTGCCAGCCTCCTTGAAGCGACACTCGAACATGCCATTGTCCCGCTCGTAGGTGGCGCGGCTGATGGTCAGGTCGTAGCGCCCCTCCTCAGGCACCAGGTCCACTCTGTAAGGGGGGCGGGGTGGTCAGGGCGTGCAAGGGAGGGTGATGATGAGGGGCAAGGAAGGGTGATGATGAGGTTATGAGGGGCAAGGGAGGGTGATTATGATGAACAAGGGTGGTTATGAAGGGCAAGGGAGAGTGGTGATGAGGAGCAAAGAAAGGGTGGTTATGAGGAGCAAGGGAGGGTGATTATGGTGACAAGGGTGATTATGATGGGCCAGGGTGGTTATGAGGGGCAAGGGCGGGTGGTAGCCTAATGAGGGACAAGGTCAGGTAATTATGATGAACAAGGGTGATTATGACCGGCAAAGGTAATTATGACTGCGGGGGTGATCATGAGGGCAATGCAAGGTGTGATTAGTGGTCCTATATCCAACTTGTGCTCTGCCTGGCATCAGTGACAACGGAGTGATATATTGTACAAATGACTCCAAATATCCATCTCTTATAATTAGAAAGTACGTAATCAAGCCACATAATATACGATTTTACATTGCGTTCAAGTTACTGGGGGACATATCAAGAAATGCAGACTTAAAACACGTGCAGAGGTGCTTCAAATTAACCGTCCCATTAATCATTCATACACTCCTTTCTCTTCTTTCTTCCCCATTCATGTTTCTTTATCCCAAATCATCTCTTTTTCTCTATCTCTTTCTCTTCTATATGCCCATCCCGCTCCCCATACAGTCATCATTCATACACTCCTCTTTCTCTTCTTACTTCCCCATTCATGTTTCTTTATCCCAAATCATCTCTCTTTCTCTTTCTTTCTCTTCTATATGCCCATCCTGCTCCCCATACAGTCAGCTTAGGATCCACTTACTTGTAGTTCCGGGCGAAGGGCGTGTCGGCGATGGCCACGTTGTCGGGCTTGCCATTGATGCTCTGCCTCATCCAGTAGATCTGTCCGCCGCTCTGGAGCAGCGACGGGTTGTTGAAGCGGCACTTGAGGGTCACGTCCTGCCCCTCGCGCACGTCGGCCACCTCCTCACGCGTATTGGCCCACGCGGAGCCCAACCCTGCAGGAACAAGGAGGAGAATGGTTAGTTAGTTAGTTTTCAAGGGTGGTTATAAAGTTTTGGGGATGGTTAATGCATTTTGGAGGATGACTAGTGAGTTTTGGAGGATGGTTAGAGTTTATATACTCTAATGCGTGCAACAAAGAATAAAGATGGTTTGTAGGGTCTATAGATGCGGTGAACAATAAAACAAGCTGACTTTATATAGGATTTCTGAGTGGTTACCCGCGCAGTGGTTCTTAACCTGGGTTCGAGCAAACCCCAGGGGTTCGGCGAGCCAGTCTCAGGGGTTCGGCGAAGATCCTCCCGAAAGATATTGCAATTTTGCAATTGATTTTTAAGCAAATTTTCTTAAATATTTTTATGGATTAAAATGGAATCCATTCTTTGTATTACTCAAAATTAATATACTCTTGAATTTTGAAGCAAATTTTCTTCCACTTGTATATTTTTTTCTTTATACTTGAGGGGTTCGGCTGCTGTGCGGAGGTTTTCGTTAGGGTTCGGCGCCTCTGAAAAGGTTGAGAACCACTGGACCGTTAGCGTATTAAATGTTTGGTTACATGTATAAGTTCTGACGTGTGAAACTAAGGATGTAGACGGGTTGTGGATTCTATAGATGCGTTGAACAATAATGAAACAAGGTGATTAGAGGATTTCGTAGTGGTTAGCGAATTAAATTGCACGCTTTTTAAGGACTGGCGTATGAAACAAAGGATCGAGACGGGTTGAGTGGTCTATAGATGCGTGGAACAATAGGGCAAGGTGGAATTCGCATAGATTAATGAATTAGGTGGTTAGCGAGTTTCATGACTGGTGCGTGAAACAAAGGAACGAGATGGTTTGTGTAATCCATGTATTCTATCGATATATGCGTTGAACAATAGAACAAGGGAAGAGAGGATTGCATACTGGTTAACAAGTTTTATGAGGACTGACGCGAGAAATGAAGAATCGAGGCGGTTTGTGGGTTCTGTAGATAAAAAAAAGTGTTAAACAATGGAACAAGGTGATTGAGACTTCGTATATACATAGATGAATGGTTGAAATGGTGGCCGCTGAGGGAGGCTAAATGGAAAATGTCTCGCTTAAGGTTGAACAAAGGATATGTGCCGCTGAGGTAAATGGAAAATGTCTCGCTTAAGGTTGAACAAAGGATATGTGCCGCTGAGGTAAATGGAAAATGTCTCGCTGAAGGTTGAACTAGGGATTTGTGAACTGTAGAGTGAAAGCGAACGAAGGGCACGCACACACACACACACACACACACGCAACACATTCCAGCGGAGAAATTTGTCATCCATAGTACGTCTCGGATACCAATAGTTCTCTCTCTCTCTCTCTCTCTCTCTCTCTCTCTCTCTCTCTCTCTCTCTCTCTCTCTCTCTCTCTCTGTTGCATCCTGACGTATTTGCACACTATTCCTCCTTTTTGCTCTTTCTCTTCTACTCACACTTTTTTTTTCTTTCTCTCCTATCGTGTTTTAGTCCTCCCTCCCCCCTTTCTCTCCTTCCTTTTCTCTCTTTTCCATCTTCTTACGTTGCTTTCTGGATTATTTAACTTATTTTACTCTGTCCCTCCTTTTTACTATTCTTCCTTTTTCTCCTTTTCTTCCAATCTCGAAACTCCAGATCCCCAAAAACTGATAAAAAAAAATGCAGGCCTGGAATTAGACTCGTTTCGTCTCCTCAACTCAGTGGCGGCGCGGCTTTCTGGGCCAATCACCGCTCCGGACAATGCTGCACCGACGCCTATTGTTCGGAGCCGAGACAGCGGGAAACGAAAGCGAGGAAACGGAGCCTCTTCTCAGGTCCCGAACACGCGCCCGAGACTTTCTCCTCCCAGACCCAGACCTGCCAGGGGACGCGGCACTTATAATACCTATCCACCCGCACCTGTGTCACGGAAGGTGGGAGTGTTGGTTGGCCTCTTTGTTTTCCTTTCTTTCGTTTCTTTGTTTAAATAAGGCAGAGACAAAGATGGAGGAGGAGGACCAGAGAGCGAATTGGGCGATAGAAAGAAAGGCGTGTTGGAAGGAGAAAGGAGTGTGCTGAAAGGAGGAATTGAAAGAAAGTTGTCACGGAGGAATGATGGTCCCTTGCTTTCCTTTCTTCGTTCAAATAAGGAAGAGACAAAGAGGAGGGGGAGGAGGAGGAGGAGGAGGAGGAGAGTTAATAAGGTGAGAGAAAGGAGTGTTGAAAATTGTAAAGGGGGAGGGGAAAGAAAGTTCACGAAAGAATAATGTCTTGTTTTTATTTTCTTCGTTCAAATAAAAAAGACAAAAATGAAGAGGAGGAGGAGGAGGAGGAGGAGAGTTAATAAGGTGAGAGAAAGGAGTGTTGAAAATTGTAAAGGGGAGGGGAAAGAAAGTTCACGAAAGAATAATGTCTTGCTTTCCTTTTCTTCGTTCAAATAAGGAAGAGACAAAGAGGAGGAGGAGGAGGAGGAGGAGGAGAGTTAATAAGGTGAGAGAAAGGAGTGTTGAAAATTGCAAGGGGGGAGGGGAAAGAAAGTTCACGAAAGAATAATGTCTTGCTTTCCTTTTCTTCGTTCAAATAAGAAAGACAAAAATGAAGAGGAGGAGGAGGAGGAGAGTTAATAAGGTGAGAGAAAGGAGTGTTGAAAATTGTAAAGGGGGAGGGGAAAGAAAGTTCACGAAAGAATGATGTCTTGTTTTTCTTTTCTTCGTTCAAATAAGAGACGAAGATGAAGGAGGATTATAAGAACTAATATGGTGAAGGAAAGAATGGAGTGTTGAGAGAAAGGAGGAGGTGAAAGTTGTCACGAGAGGTTGTGTTCACTTTCTTTTTCTCCTTTCTTTTATCTTCTTTCTCACGGTGGGAAGACACAGATGAAGGAGGGAGATAAAGAGCAAATAAGGTGAAAGAGAGAAAGGAGTCACGGAATGTAGACTTGTTCACTTGCTTTTTCTTCTTTTTTTTTAACTTTTTCTTTTTACGGTACAAGACACAAACGAAGGAAGGAAGGAAGGAAGGATGATTTTTTTCTTTCTCTTCTCTTTCTCTACTGTCTCTCGAAACCCTACTTTTTACCCTATTTTTCCTCTGCTCTACTCTATAAAATTTCTCTTCTCTCTTCTCTTTACCTTATACACACTCCTCTCTTCCTCTGCTCTCTCTTTTTCTCTACGCACTTCTCTTAAATTTTTCTTCCTCTTCTCTACACTCCCTCTACACAACCCTTTCTCTTCCCTTTACATCTTTACATTCTTTCTCGTCTCACATCTCTCAGTCAGCAACAAACATCAACAAAAACAGCAACGAAGAACACTAAAGGAAATTCCGCACCCAAGAAGGAGGGCGCAGCGAATACCAGCACGTCGGTGAAAATAAACTGAAGAGGTCCTCCACTAGTCCGCTCTTGAGCCTCCCAGACCGAACAAGTGGCCCACGTGACCGGCCGATCCACTGACCAGCTTGAGGAGAGGAGAGGAGAAGAGTGAAGAAAAGCGCGAAAAGTAAGGATGAGAGGAAGAGAGGAGAGGTAGAGGAGAGAAGAGGTAGAGTTGATGAGAGTCAGAGTCAGCCACCAACCCTCACGTGGTCTGCCCTTCCTTCTTTCCCTTCCTTCTTTCCACCTTCTCCTCTCTCTTTTCTTCACTTCTCTTCCTCTTCTTTTCTCCTTCTCCTCCTCTTTCCACTTTCTTCTTCTGCTTCTTCCTTTCCCTCATCCCGCCTCCACCTCCTTTTTCCAACTTCTCCTTCTTTCACCCGTTTTCCTTCTTCCATTACCTTCATCATTTATTTCTCCCTCTTAAAACCTCTAAAACTTATTCTAATACCTAAATCAAGCCTCATTATAACCGAGACACCTACTTAGCAACACGCCTCAAGACCTCACTGCCCTCCAAAGCCTTTAAAACTAAAATCTAATATAAATTCAAGCCTTATATAAAACAGGCAACCATTCAGCCACACTACTCCAAGCCTTCTCCACCGCCCTCAGACCGTCCCGAGTGGCTGGCTGGCGGGCGGACCGGGGCGCTAGACGAGGAGGCCCTTTGCTGCCGGCCGCCCGTCGCCACCACTTGATGCACCTAACGCCGCCCTTTGCTGAGTTAATGGAGCACTAGCGATGGAGGGTGTTGAGAGGAGATGAGGAGGAGTGGAGAGGTAGGAGTGCAAAGGAGTGGAGGTTATGAGAAGATGAGGATGAGGATGAAGAGGAAGAAATGCCGGGAATGGGCGGAAAAGTAGGAGTCGGATGAGGAGAGGAAGAGGAATAAGAGAAAAGGAGAGAACTAAGAGACGAAGGAGGAGGAGGGAATAAGGAGAGAAGAGGAGGAGGAAAGGAGATGAGAAGAAGGAAGCTGATGAGGAGGAGGAATAACGGCCCTATAACAAATAAACAAAGAAACAAAACAAACGAAACGCGAACGAAACGAAGCAGAAACAGAATCTCAACGCGTCCGATACAGCAACCCAAAGAAACTTGACCTGGAACAAAGGAGAGTCGGGCACACGCTTCAACACCTTCAGAGACTAATAAGGAGCCCAACCCTTTCACTCACGACGAGGCGAGGCGTGTGTGTTATATAAGGCTTGAATTAATGTTAGATTTTAGTTTTAAAGGTTTTGGAGGGCAGTGAGGTCTTGAGGCGTGTTGCTAAGTAGGTGTCTATGTTATAATAAGTCTTGAATTAGGCATTAGAATAAGTTTTAGAGGTTTTAAGAGGGAGAAATAAATGATGAAGGTGGTGGAAGAAGGAAAAGGGGTGAAAGAAGGAGGAGGAAGAGGAGGAGACGAAAGAAGGGGGGTGGAAAAGAGAGGTGGAGGCAGGATGAGTGAAAGGAAGCAGAAGAAGAAAGTGGAAAAAGGAGGAGGAGAAAAGAAGAGGAAAAGAAGTGAAGAAAGGAGAGAGAAGGTGGAAAGAAGGAAGGGAAAAGGTGTGTGTGTGTGTGTGTGTGTGTGTGTGTGTGTGTGTGTGTGATGGCGGAAAGTTATATAGTTAAAAAGAATGAAGGAAAAACGAAGAATCAGAAAGTAAAGTAGATAAAAATGAGTAAAAATAAATAAAAGGAAAGAATGATAAAAAAATGGTAATTATGAAAAGAAAAGTTACGGAAAAGTTAAGTTATAAAAAAAGAGGGAAAAATGAAAACGTAGAAAGTAACGAAGATAAAAAATGTGAGTAAAAATAAATAAAAGGAAAAGGAAAGAATGATAAATGTGTTAGTTATGAAAAAGTTTAAAAAAAGATATTGGAAAAAAGTAAAATAGGTAAATATATAGTAATGAAAAGTAGATAAATATATTGAATTGCCTGAGAAATACGTATAGTGAAAGATATCGAACTACTACTACTACTACTACTACTACTACTACTAATACAACTACTTTTACTACTACTACTACTACTACCACTACTATTACTACTACGACTATTATTACTACTACTACTACTACTACTACTACTTCGATTACCATGCAAGCCTTGAACTCCACGTCTACAGAGGAGATCACAAGACAGAGACATATGCAAAGAAGGAGGAGGAGGAGGAGGAGGAGAACGAAAAGAAGCATGAAGAGAAACAGAATGAAGATGTGAAGAAGAAGGAAAAGGAGGAAAAAAAGAAGGGATGGAGAAAGAAAAGAAGAAAGTTAGGAGGAAGAGGAGAAGGAGGAGGAGGATAATGAAAAGAGGCAGAGAGAAGATGAGAAGAGAGGGAGAAATTAAAGAAGAGAAGAAAGAAAAAAAGGAGAAAGATAGAGAGAGAGAGAGAGAGAGAGAGAGAGAGAGAGAGAGAGAGAGAGAGAGAGAGAGAGAGAGATAAAAAGAAGTAGATCACTGAGACAGACAGACACATATGCAAAGAAGCGAGCCACGAGACACTTCAAGCCGGTACAGCGCCTATAAGAAGTGAATGTGTGTGTGTGTGTGTGTGTGTGTGTGTGTGTGTGTGTGTGTGTGTGTGTGTGTGTGTGTATTGGTATGCCTCTAAGACGATTTGAATTGTTATGGAGGCCTTGAACTCTGCAAAGAAAGGAGATTGGATCGTTTTACATTCAGGGTCCAATAGCGTTCCCTTCCATGCTCCTCTCCCTTCCTTTCTTTCTTCCTCCTTGTCCAATCAGGCTTAAGACAGACAGACAAATAGATGGATAGATAGATACACACAAAGTAACTGCACAAAAATAAGTTAATAATGAGACAAAAGAAATACAGTACGCCACTTTCTTTCTATTGAACATCCAGAAAACTTTCCCTTTACAAGCCTATATCTCCCTCCCTCCTTTCCTCCTTGTTCAATCCTCCCTGCCTTCCCCCTTGTTCAATCCTCCCTGCCTTCCTCCTTGTTCAATCCTCCCTGCCTTCCTCCTTGTTCAATCCTTCGTCCCTTCCTCCTTGTTCAATCCTCCCTGCCTTCCTCCTTGTTCAATCCTCCCTGCCTTCCTCCTTGTTCAATTAAGCTCAAGAGGGAGAGACAGATAGATAGATAGATAGATAGACGACCTACACAAAGCAACAGTATATAAAAAGGTTAAAAAAATAATCTTACCCTTTCTTCTTATCCAACATCCCTTTCCCAGCCTGTATCTTCCTCTCTCCCTTCCCCACTTCCTTCTTCTCCAATTAGGTTCAAGAGGAAGATAGACAGATAGAAGATTCACACACACAAAGCACAATAAAAAAGTTAAAACACCCGAAAAAATTACAATACAATCCACTGGTCTCTTTCCTATTCAACATCCGATACAGCCTTCTCCCTCCCTCCCTTCCTTCTTGTCCAATTAGGCTCAAGAGGAGACAGACAGACACATAACAGATAGACACACACTAACTCTCTCTCTCACACACACACACAAAGCAACCCAGAGAAAGTGAAAAGAAAGAAAAAAAGATAACGTAGTCCCCCACCCCCAAAAAATGACAACAAGACTATCACGTGAAAATCGATCCTTACTCTCTAAAACCCTCACGTATTCCTCCCTCCTGGCTTTCCTTAGGGCTCTCTCTCCTCCCTTTCCCTCCTCCCTCTCCCCTCTCCCCTCCTGCGGGCCAGTTCCACTCTCCCACGCCCCTCTAGAGACGAGGCCGCCGACAACGAGCCTCAAACGCACAATGCACCCAGATCGTCGCACCTTAAGCGGACATCGTATCGGCAGGAGTTGAGTGCCTTATCGGCGAGGTGTTGGGTGTCGAGAGGAAGAGGAGGAGGAGGAGGAGAAGGGAGGGGTCGTTGGAGTGGCACTTAAAGAGGAGGAGGAGCTTGCTGTGGTGGTTATGGTGGTGGTGGTTCTTGAGAGCGGGTGGTGTGAGGAGGGAGGAGGAGGAGGAGGAGGAGGAGGAGGAGGGAAGAAAAGGGAGAAGGAAGAAGGCAATGAGGAGAAGGAGAAAGAGAAGGATGATAATGAGAAGGAGGAGGAGTAGGAGGAAGATATGGAGAACGAAAGAAGAAAGAGAAAGAGGGGGAAGAAGAGGAGGAGGAGGACAAGGACAATGAGCAGAATGAAAAAAGAAGAAAAGGAGGAGGAGCAGAATGAAAAAAAGGAGGAGAAAGAAAGCGAGGGAAAGGAGGAGGAATATAACTAAGAGAAGAAAGAGAAGATGTAAGAAGCTGACGAAAAGGAAAAGGAGAAGAGTGAACAGGAGGAGGAGGAGGAGGAGGAGGAGGAAGCTAGCAAAGACAAGGAGGAGGAGGAGGAGGCATAAAGTAAGTAGGAGGAGGAGGAGGAGGAGGAGGAGGAGGAAGGGAAGGACAAAGAAAGAGAAAACGAACACACAAGGACAAGGTGAGTAATGGAACGATATAGTGTTTGCAATATTAGAATCCAGTTTGCGAGTCAACACACACACACACACACACACACACACACACACACGGTGAAAAGAGAAAGCCACTGCGGTAGAGACGGCAACTTTATACACAACTCTTCCCTGCCCTTCACTTTGTCCTCCTCCTCCTCCTCCTCCTCCTTGTCCTCGTTTCTCTGTCACGCCCAAGGAAGGGAAGAAGATTGTTTACCTGAGGGAGTGCGCCGTAAAAATGAAAGACACACACACACACACACACACACACACACACACACACACACACACACACACACTGCCAAGATCGAGACAAGAAGCTAACTATGAATCTCTATCCTTCCTTCTGTCGCTCATTTGTCAGACTCTCAAGGGAAGAAGATTGTTTTCCTGAGGGAGTGCGCCGTTGAAATGAAAGACATATACACACACACGCCGCCAAGACCAAGACCAAAGACCAGGATGTGTTTCTGAGTGAGATGGGACGTGGAGTGAACGGGAGGACGGCAAGAAGACTATGAATCTGCTATCCTTGGAGAGACGAGTGGACGAGTGATTGAGGCGGTAAAGAGTTCTTGGAGGCATGTGCGTGCAAGATGTAAAAATCACAGACATATGTTTCACAGGCTGCCGATACCAAGGCCAAGACCGGGAGAAAGATTGCCACCTGTGACATCAAGATCAAGATCAGGATCAAGACTGCCGCACTGTCATTCCCGTAAGCCACGGTCACCTTCCTTCTCCCTGTCGCTCACCTGTCAGATTCAGAGCTAAAATTATACACACGCGAATCCTGCCGCGGTGTCCTCCTCCCCCTTGAGACGTGACTTTTTATATTGGTCGTCCATCAGAGGCAAGGAGAGAAAATTAATGTATGTTTTCTGAGGAAGGACACCGTTAAAATGACCGACATATTCATATACTCACCGCCCAGACCAAGACTAAGCTCCAATCCCTCATACACCCATCCATCACCCTGTCCTTGCATTCATCAGCGCCAAAGAGGGAAATGTATGTTTTTTTTTCTGAAGAAGTACACCGTTAAAATGACCGACATATTCATACTCACACCGCCCAGACCAAGACTAAGCTCCAATCCCTCATACACCCATCCATCTTCCCGCCCTTGCATTCATTAAAACCAAGGAGATAAATGTATGTTTTCTGAGGAAGTACACCGTTAAAATGACCGACATATTCATACACTCACCGCCCAGACCAAGACCAAGAAGCCATCCCTCACACCCGATATACAAATAGTTTTACTCTCTAACCTTCTCTCTATTTCATTTGCCTTTCTCCTTATCTTCATGTAATCCTCTCTTTCCTTAATTCTTCCCTATTTCCTTTTTCCATATCTTATACTCCTTACTCCTTCCTCCCTTTCTTTTCATTCCCCTCTCCATCCATATTCCAATTTTCTTCACTGTCCCTTCCTCCTCCCTTTTCCCTTCTTCCTTCCATCCCTCTCTTGTGTGTTTTCTCTTTTTTTGTCCTTCTCCCTCTCCTCCTCCTTCTCTTTGCTAGCTTCCTCCTCCTGTTCCCCTCTCCATCATCCCACCTTCTCCCCACACCTCTCGACCGTCAACCCAATCCGTCTCTCGGCCTTGCATTCATCACAGCGCCTGGACGTGAGAGCCTTGACGAAGCAGGACTTAATACCGGACAATACAGGGCAGAGACAGGCTCCTCCGTTCACCCACGTCCGGCCGACCTCCCTACATGGCCAAGGAGAGCAAGGGCGTGCAGGGGATAGATATAGGCTGCAGGAGAGAGGGGAGAGAAGGGAAAGGGGAGAAGGGAAGGGAACGTGAATAGTAATGAGGTTAGAGGTTGGAATAGGAAGGAGTGATTGAAGAGGCGTAGACAGGACGAAAGGAAGTTTAAAGCTAATGAGTGAGGGAGGGAAAGAAAGAGGAAAGAGAGGGGAAAGAAAGAGAATAAGAGGAAGGTAAAGATGAAGGGAGGGAGGAAAAAAGGCAAAAAAAGGGAGAGATAAAAGGAAGGTGGAAGGTAAGAAGGAAAAGAGGGAGAGAGAGAGAATGAAAGGGAGGGAGAAAAGGAAGGAGGTAAGGAGAAAGGGAGCAAGGACGGGAGGCTAGGGAGAAAGGGATGAAGGGAGATAGGATATTTACTGATGCAAGGGAGGGAGGGAGAGAGAGAGACTGAGACATGTAGAGAAGGAGTAATCAACGAGGAGGAGGAGGAGAAGGAGGAGGAGGAGGAGGAGAGTGCAAGGGTGCGGAGGAGGAGGAGGAGAGTGCAAGGGTGCGGAGGAGGAGGAGGAGGAGGACGGTTACCAGACACGCCAAAGGGAAACGATGATCACAGGAAAAGGAGGAGGAGGAGGAGGAGGAGGAGGAGAGAGACACCCCAGGATCCCCCCAGGCGTCCATTGCCCCGGGATATTACAAGCAGGATGGAGGGGGAGGGATGGGAAGGGAGGGGGAAGACTAAAAGAAGAGAAAAGAGAGAGAAGGGGAGGAAGAGGAAGAAGGGGGGGCGTGAGGAGGGGAGGAAGGGGAGCAGAACAGGATGTCGCTGCTCTATACAACCCCTGAGTCACCGCCCACACCTGCCCGATCTCCCGTGACAGGTGTGGGGATGCTGGGAGACAGGTGTGTGATGTAGGGACTCAGGTAACAGGTGAGAGGATTCAGAGATGCTGGGGTAGGTGTGTGGGAGCGAGAGATGCTGGGAAGATGTGTAAGGAGATGAGGATGCTGTTCAGGTGTGTGTGTGATTAAGGGATGCTGGGGAGGTGTGTGGGAACGAGAGAGGAGGGAGAGGTGCAAAGGAGTCATTGAAAGGGAGTAAGGATTGGTAGGGATAGGATAGAAGGGGAAGGGGCAGGAGAGAGGGGAAGGGCAGGGGAAGGAGGGGTGAAAAGAAGGAGTAATATAAGATTGAGAAACTTGGGAATGGGATAGATAAGATGAAAGGGCAAGAACTGGGCAGGGGATGGAAGGAGAAGGGAAGGGGATAGGGAGGTGGAAAAAAGGAGGGGAAAGGGCAAGGGAAGGAAAGTGGATGGAAAGGGAAGGCAGGGAATGCAAGAGGAGGAAAGGGAATGGCGGAGGATGGAAGGGGATGGCAGGGAAGGGGATGTCAAGGGATAGTAAGAGGATGGAAGAGGAAGGAAGGGGATGGGAGAGGATGGAAGGGGATAGCAGGGAAAGGGATGGTAGAGGATGGAAGGGGAAGGAAAGAAAGGGGATGGAAGGGGAAGGAAGGGGATAGCAGGGAAAGGGATGGTAGAGGATGGAAGGGGAAGGGAAGGGGAAGGAAGGGGATGGAAGGGGATAGCAGGGAAAGGGATGGTAGAGGATGGAAGGGGAAGAGAAGGGGAAGGAAGGGAAGGAAGGGGTGAAAGTCAAGTGCCGCTGCAGCTTTGAGAAACAGGAGCTGGCGGGCGTCATCGAATCCGGGGAGATGATCGCTAGATACGGGTTACTCCCCCTACCCCTTCCTCCCCCCTTCTTCAGCATCCCCCTCCCCTCCTTCTTCAGCATCCCTCTTCTACTACCCCCTTCCCCTTCTTCAGTATTCTCTTCCCCCTCCTCTTCCTCTCTTTCTCCGCCAACCATTTCCTCCTCCTCGTCCTTACAGATATCCCCTTCCTCCTCCTCATATACCCTTTTCTTCTTCTCTCCCTTTCAAAACACTACTTTTCCTCCCCTTTTCTTCCTCCTCTCTCTTTAGTGCTTCCCTTCTCCTTCTTCTTCTCCTCTTCTTCATACTCCTTTTTCTCCTACTCAAAACCATCTTCTCTCTCCTCTTTCCTCCCCTTCACATAACCCTTCCTCTTCCCCTTCCTACCCCTTTCAATCCACCCTTTCCCACCCTTCCCTCTCATCCTTCCACTCAGATTTCCTTCCATTCGTCCACTTCAAAATCTCCTCCTCCTCCTCCTCTTCCCTTCCCCCTTTCAAGTTCCCTTCATCTTCTTTTCCGCTGTCCCACGCTCAAACCTCGACTTTCTGCCTGTTGTTGTTGTTGTTGTTGTTGTTGTTGTTGTTGTGGGTAATTTTCCAGGCTTTTCCTTCCTTAATAACACAATGAATTACCGTCACAGACTCATTTTCTTTAATATTTCTTCCCTTTCTTGCATGGTTACTTTCCTTGCTTGTTTTCTCTCTCTCTCTCTCTCTCTCTCTCTCTCTCTCTCCGCATTTTCTCTTATTTCTGTCTTAGTTCCTAGTTCATTATTTATCCTATTCCTCCTTTTTCTTTCTTTTTCTCTTTCTTGTTTTATTTCTCCCCTTCTCTATCTCTCTCCTCTTTTTTTTCTATTTTTCCTATCTTAATTTCTTCTCCTTCCTCTCTTCCTTACTTCTTGTTTTTGCGCCTTTACCCTAATCCTCTTCTTTTTATCTTTTTTTCTCTCTTCTATACTCTTCTTTCCCTCTCTCTCTCTCTCTCTTCCTTCTTCTTTTCTTCTTCTTCCTCCTCTTTCTCACTTTCTTCCTTTATTGTTTCCTGTTCCATTCGATTTTACTCTCTTCCTTGTTTTATTCCACCATCTTCTTACCCCCTCCTCCCCCCCCTCTCTCTCTTCCTTCTTCTTTTCTTCTTCTTCGTCCTCTTTCTCACTTTCTTCCTTTCTTGTTTCCTGTTCCATTCGATTTTACTCTCTTCCTTGTTTTATTTCACCATCTTCTTACCCCCTCCTCCCCCCCCTCTCTCTCTTCCTTCTTCTTTTCTTCTTCTTCCTCCTCTTTCTCACTTTCTTCCTTTATTGTTTCCTGTTCCATTCGTTTTTACTCTCTTCCTTGTTTTATTCCACCATCTTGTTACCCCTTCCTCCCCCACCCCTCTCTCTCTCTCTCCCCTAATCTCCCTCCCTCCCATTTTCTTTGTTGCGTCCCGGCTTAGTTAACGTGACGCGGGTAAGTGAACTAAGGCAGCATAAGCATCATCATCATCATCATCTCCTTGGGCGGCTGAGATTATGACGCAGCATCTCTTCTCATCCTCCGTCTCTTTGCAAGCATCTCTCACAACCACGATTTCTCACATTACGCGTCTCCCTCCACCCCCGACTTCCCGTTGTTGCTCTTGTTGATGCTGCAGCTATTGTTGACGTAGATGGAAAGACGGCTAGATTTAATAAGAGCATAAGAACGTAAGAACGTAAGGAGTCCACAAGAGGCCGGAGGTGGATAAATACTCGTATTGTTGTAGTTATAGTTGTTGAGATAGGTAAATTGAGAGATAGATAGATAGATAGATAAACAGATAGAGATAGGTACAGATAAATAGATAGGTAGATAGATAAACAATGAAAATAGAGATAACAGGTCGATAAATGACACAACTACAACAGATAAATGGAAAATAAAACAGAAAAAGAAAATAACATTGAATTGAATACATAAAAGAGAGTTGATTTAAGAGGTGACACTCCCCTCCACTCTTCCTCTTCTTCCCCCTCTTACTTTCCTCCTCTCTCCTTCCCTTCCCCCTCCCTCGGACATGCCATCTACTTCTCCTGGCATGCGGAACACCTCTCCACTTCCCCTCTTCCTTCCACATTCTTCCGCTCTCAGTTCTTCCCTTTCTTCTTCCCCTCTTCTCTTTCCTCCCCTTCTCTCCACCTTCTGTTGCCTCCTTAATTCCTCCTCCTTCCTCAGTATTTCCCTTCTTCTTCCTTCCTCTTCTTTTTTTCCCATTCCTCCCACCTAATCCTTCCCCTTCTTCCGTCCTCTCTACTTCCCTCCTCCTCTCTTCCTCTTACCCTCTTCTTCCTCTTCCTTTTTTCTGTTCGTTGACCCTTTCCTCACCTCCTTAGTGTTAACCCTTTCCTGTTCTCCTCTTCCTCCTCCACTTTCCAATCCATTTCTCCACTTGTGTTAGCCTGTCATCCACCTCCTCCACTCCTTCCCCCTCCACACACACACACACACTTAATCTCTCACACCTTTGCGTCATTATTAAAAAGACGGTCTATCATCCACCCTTTTTTTTTTTTTTCTTAGTACATCTGTCGCCACGAGGAGGAGGAGGAGGAGGAGGAGGAGGAGGAGAGCCGTATAAATCAAGGAGGAAAACAGAATATGGAAGAGGAGGAGGAGGAGGAGGGGTTATTACTAGAGAACCGTAATAATGTGTGTTTTTCCCTTGCCAGCTTGTTTTCTATCCACGAGGAGGAGGAGGAGGAGGAGGAGGAGGAGGAGGAGGAGGAAGACTTATGGACGGTTGGATAAAGATGATAACAACGAAGGAAGAAGAGGAGGAGGAGGATGAAAGAGAGAAACGAGAAACAAAACAAAACAGAAGAAGAAGAAGACGAACAAGAATAGAAATAAAAATAAGAATTGGATGAAGAAGAAGAAGAAGAAGAAGAATAATTAACTAACAAAAGACGAACTATATTGCTACCCTATCATTAACCTCCTCCTCCTCCTCCTCCTCTTCCTTCTAGTCATCATAATCATCAGCGGGTCACGTTCCCAGGCAGACTGAACAAAGATTACAATTATAGATGGAAAATGAAAATGATAATCGAGGAAGAAGAAGAGGAGGAGGAGGAGGAGGAGGAGGGTAATGGAAGATGAAGGGAAGAGGTTTATTCATTGCCTTCATCCACCCGTAAGCATCCTCCTCCTCCTCCTCCTCCTCCTCCTCCTCCTCCTCTTCCTCCTCCTCCAAGACTCAAGTGGGAAGAAAGGATTAGGAGTTGTAGGGTTATCCATCTCCTCCTCCTCCTCCTCCTCCTCCTCCTCCTCCTCCTCTTCATCACCACCACCACCACCACCATTACCGGCGCCCTGGGAAACACCTCCACTCCTGTTTCTCCTCTCCAACAACAACAACAACAACACGAGTGGTTCCCAGGACGACTTAGGAGGATCGGATTCTGTTCAGACATGACTTAATAAGGAAGGTTTGGGAGACTGTGTTACGCCTTTGTTTGTTATTTGTTTTGTTATTGTTGTTGTTGTTATTATTATCATTGTTGTTGTTACTGTTTTCTTCTCTTTTTTGTTGTTGGTCATGTTTATTTGTTTTTTCCTTTTCTTTCCTTCTTTCTTTTTTATTTTTGTCTTTCTTCCCACTGTAAATTCTACTACTACTACTACTACTACTACTACTACTACTACTACTTCTACCTCTACAAAATTAACAACCTCTACAAAAACAACCCCTTCAACTACTACTGCTACTACTACTACTACTACTATTACTACTGCTACTAAATTATCGTCGTATGGAGTTAATGGCCTGTAACTGATGAGATATTCTACCCCATTTTCTTTCTTTCTTTCTTAGAGGAGGAAGAAAAGAAGGGGAGGAGGAGGGGCGTTCAGACACTTTTTCCCTTTCTTTTTTCCTTCTTTTCCTCACTTTTCCCCATTTTTTCTTTTCTTAATTGCAACCTATACAAGTCCCCATTTCATAGCCTCCTTTTTTGGTATATATATCTTGAAAAAAAGTTGAAAAATGGAAGAAAGGAGAAGAAAAAAATATTATAATGAGTTCTGGGGAAGAGAAGGGTGGGGGGGGAAGGGAAGAAGGGGAGAATAGAGGGAGAAGGGGAAGGGAGGTGAAGTGAATGGGGAGGGGGAGGAAGGGGGTCAGTTCTGTAGAGAATTCGTGACAACACTTACTTTCGAGGGTGGTGGTGAGTGATGGGTGGGTGAGGGGGGAGTGGGGGTGGTGGGGGAGTGGGTGAGATGATGGGTGTGGCTGGGAAGGTGATGGGTGATGGGAGTGGGGTGATGGGGGGGAGGAAGGAGGAGAGGTGTGGGTGAGTGAGTGAGTGATTGTGTGAAAGAGTGATGGGTGTGTCTGGGAGTGTGTGTGTGTGTGTGTGTGTGTGTGTGTGTGTGTGGATGGCGTGCGGGGTGTCCAGCGGTGTCACGGACGGGAACCACCACCATCACCACCACCATCACCACCACCATCACCACCACCATCACCACCACCACCATCACCTCCAGTTGCGGTCAGTGCCTTCATTCATCACCTCCACCTCCTCCTCCTCACCTCCATTCTTACACCCCTTTTTCTAACCTTCCTTTTTCCTCCCCTCCTCCCCCCCCCCCCCCCTTTCCCCCTCTAACCACCAACACGTGATATTAAATGGCTTGGCTCTTGTGTTTGTTTGTTGTTATTTACCGTTATTCTTGTCCTTGTTATTATTATTATTATTATTATTATTATTATTATTATTATTATTATTATTATTATTATTATTATTACTATACATGTTATTCTTTATATTATCATCTTTCTTACAATCGCCTCCTATTCTCCTTTTATTTTTTCCTTTCTTCCTTTCTACCTTTTTCCCTCCCTCTCTTACTCTGTCTTTCTTAATTTCTTTCTTTCTCACGTTCTTTGTTAGTCTGTTTGTTTCCCTTTCTTCCTTCCTTTATTTTTTCTTCTTTTTCTTCCTTTCCCGTTCTTTCCTTTTCTTTCCTTCCTTCCATCCTGCCTCCCTCCCTCCCTTCCTTTCTTTCTTTTCTTTTACATACTTTTTTCATCTACACTTTACGTTTCTACTTCATTTATATAACCTCTTCCCTTCCTTCCTCCTCCTCCTTCCACCATCCACCTGTCTTCCCTTCCTCCCTCCCTCCCTTCCTTCCACCCTTCCATCCATCCACCTGTCTTCCTTTCCTCCCTCCCTCCCTTCCTTCCACCCTTCCATCCATCCACCTGTCTTCCTTTCCTCCCTCCTTCCCCTTCCTCCTCAACCGGTCACTCCTTTTAATATAACTGTTCCCTCCCTCTTTACGCGCGGTCTGAGTGACTGGCGGAGTGGTATACTGGGCGCGACTCCTTCACTACGGGTTCAGGGTTCGAGACCGGCCAGTGTGTGAGGCTTAGGAGAGGAATAGAACGAGTGGTACTGATTTTTTTTTTTTTTTAAGTGGTGATATGTTAATGAGAGAGACTTGGTACTTATCTTTGCTTTTTTTTATGTTCTTCTGTTCTGCTCTCTCTCTCTCTCTCTCTCTCTCTCTCTCTCTCTCTCTCTCTCTCTCTCTCTCTCTCTCTCTCTCTCTCTTTCCATTTCTTATTCCTTCATTCTTCTATTATCTCTATTTTCATTTCCTTTTTCCCTTCATTCTGTTTCTTTAATTCCTCTGTTATCTCCGTTTCCATTTCTTTTTTCTTCCATTCTTCTCTCTATTTCCATTTCTTTATCTCTCAATTTTCTGTTTATCTCTATATTCAGTTTTTCTCTCCTTCATCCTTCTTTCTTCCTTCTTCACTCAACAATCTTAACCTCATCTCTCGTTTCCTCTCTTCCCTTCTTCCTTCTTTTCCACCGCCTATCCTTACCATCTCTCCTTCTCTCTCCCTCCCATCCACTAATCTATCTATCTGTCTGTTCGCACCTCTCCACTGTTTCTCTCTCCCTATCTTTCCTCTGCTCCTCTATCTCCCGTCTTCCTTCCTTTCCATCATCTATCCATTCACCCATAACCTGTCTGTCTATCTATCTGTCTGTCTGTCTGTACTACCTGATGATCTCCCTCGTATTCCTGTCTGTTCCTCCGTCTGTCTGTCTACCTGTCCCTTCTACCTGTTGATCCGTTCCGTGTACCTGTGCAGTCCATCTCCCGCGCCGGACAAAGCCTGGCCCAACAATACAACTATCGCCCGCCCATCTCCGGTCCACGGTTCGAGCCCCCGACCTTATCAACCCGCTATCTTAAGACGGGGACAAATCCGACCTCCTTCTTCTTCCTCCTCTTCTTTCTTCCTCTTTATCCTCCACCTGACGCACCTGTGTACCGCTGATGCTATAAATTCCCTCTTCCTTTCGGTTCTTCTTCCTCCTCCTCCTTTTATCCTGGTCTTCCTCCTCCTCCTCCTCCTATTCCTCCTTCCGACTCCTCTTCCTATTCCTCCTCGATTTTCATGTTTTCTTTTCTCATTCCTCGCCTTCTACTCATGAATTATTTTTGTTTTTGTTTCTCTTTCTTCCTTTTCTTCTTCTTCTCTTGTAGTCAACTTTTCCTTCTCCTTCTCCTCCTATTCTATACTCGCTTTGCATGTTCTAGTTCTTCTTCTTTATGTTTTCCTTCTCCTTATTCCTTTCTTTCCTAATTAAAGTGATGATCCTTCCTTCTTACCTTCCTTCCTTTCATCCATTCTCCCTTCCTCAAAAACAAAACATATACATTAATCCACCAATCAAAACTCGACCCTTCCCCAACGACCACCAATGACAGACAAGCCTCCTACCGAACTGACCAATGAGCGACAGCCTTCCCCGAGCCCTCAGCCAATCGGAGAAGGGCTTGAGGGTTCCGGGAGCAGAAGAGAGGCAGACAGAGACTCCTTGTGAGGGTACTGAGGGCCACTTATCACGAGGAGGAGGAGGAGGAGGAGGAGGAGGAGGAGGAGGAAGAGGAGGAGGAGGAGGAGGAGGGAGTAGGATTGAATTAGTGCTTTAGAGTTCAAGTAAGAGGAAAGGGAGAAGGGGGAGGAGGAGGAGAAGGAGATGGAAGAAAAAAAAAAAAAAAAGAGGACGTTAATAAATGGCACTATGAAGCTAAGAGGAGGAGGAAGAGGAGGAGGAGGAGGAGGAGGTGATAAAAGAAAACGTTAAGTAGTAAAAGTAGAGGAAGAGGAAATAAAAGAAGAGAATGTTAAGTGGAAGACAGTACAAGAGGAGGAGGAGGAGGAGGAGGAGGAGGAGGAGGAGGTAAGGTGGAGACAAGGAAGAGGAGAGAAAGAATAGGAGATGATAAAAAGTAAAGACTGTTAGATAATAAAAATAGAATTGAAAGAAGAGATGAACGAAGAGAGGAAGGAAGAAGAGAACGAAGACAAAGACGAGGAGGAGGAGGAAGAGAAAGAGGAAGAGATGGAGAAGAAAGAGGAGAAGGATAAGAGGCACTATAGAGAAAGATGAGGAGGAGAAGTGATGGAGAAGAAAGAGGAGAAGGATAAGAGGCACTATAGAGAAAGAGGAGGAGGAAGAGGAGGAAAAGAATGATGAAAAATAAGAAGAAAAGGAGAATGATGAGGATTTAGAGGAAGAGGAAAGTGATGAATATTAGGAAAGGGGAAAAAATGATGAAGCTTAAGAGAAGGAGAATGGTGAACGAGGAGGAGGAGGAGGAGGAGGTGAGAACAGGTGAAGGGCTAATCAGTGGCGACAGGTAGACCGAGAGGCTGTGACACGGACGGCCCAGGTAATTAATTGATGCCCAGGTGATAAGGAGGCCAGGTGTGTGCAGGTGGTGGTGGTGGTGGTGGTGGTGAAGCAAGGAAGGAGAGAAGAAAGGAAGGAGAAAATAAAGGAAGAGGTGGACAAAGAAGAGTAGTGGGAAGAGGATGAGAAGAGGATGAGAAGAGGAGGAAGAGGAGAAGCAACAGGGTGAGGAAGAGAATGAAGAGGAGGAGGAGGAGGAAGAGGAGGAGGATGGTACTGATGATGATGATGGTGAAGAGGATGAAGAAGAAAGAAGGAGAGAGGAAGAATGAAAAGGAAAAGGGAAAACAAGAGATGAAGTGAGAGGAAGAAGAGGAGGAAGAAGATGAAGTGGAGGAGGAGCAAGAGAAGTAAGAATCAGAGGAGGAGGAGGAGGAGGAGGAGGAGGAGGAGGAGGAGGAAGACGAAGACGAGGACGAGGAGGAGTCAATCATCTTCAGTCTATCAGCCTGCAGACGTTTTCTTAAGATATCCAAGCGCGCGCGCACACACACACACACACACACACACACACACACACACACACACACACACACACACACACACACACACACACACACACAGGACAAACACGCGTAACGGAACCACCAAACATAGCAAGGGGGGGGTATAGAGAGAGAGAGAGAGAGAGAGAGAGAGAGAGAGAGAGAGAGAGAGAGAGCATGGGGGGAAGGGAAATGCCGTGGGTATAAAGGGTATGAATGTGTGTGTGTGTGTGTGTGTGTGTGTGTGTGTGTGTGTGTGTGTGTGTGTATATTGCAACAGGATATGAGGCAACGACAAGATCTGAGGTGACTTGACGAAGGCGATGAAGGGAGGGAGGGAGGGAGGGAGGGAGAGAAACTGAGAGGAGAGAAGGAGGGAGGGAGAGAAACTGAGAGGAGAGAGAAAGGAGGAGGAAGAGGGAAGGAAGAGAGGAGGAAGGAAGGGAGAGTGAGAAACCAATAAAAAAAACAGTAAGGGACAAAGGGAGATAAAGGGTTGATAAAGGTAAGGAAAGAGAAAGAGGGAAGGGAGGAAAAGTAGGGGCAAAAGAAGGGAAGGAAGGGAGAGGGGAGAAAAGGAAGGTAAAAAGGGAGAGAAATAATAAAAGAAAGATAAAGTATATGTGATTAACAGGTGGATAAAGGAATGGAAGAGAAGGTGAGAGATGGAGGAAAGAAAGAGTGGAGGGAAGGAAGGAATACGATAAAAAACATAGATAAATAAGGACAAAAGAAGGAAGGGAGAGAGAGAGAGGGATGGAGGGAAGAAAAGATAGAGAGAGAGATAAGGATGAAGTAGAGTGGTGGATGGAGGGATGGAGGTAAAGGAAATGGAGATAAAGAAAGGTAGAAATGTAGGTAGGGAGGGAGGGAGGAGGGAAGGTAAGCTGGAGAGAAGGAAGGTAAGGTAAGGGAGGTGAAGGAGAGGGAGGTGTGTGTGGGAGGAGGTAAAAGGAGAAGAGAGAAAGGGAAGAGGAGGAGGAGGAGGAGGAGGAGGAGGAGGAAATACAAGTCAAATCAGAAAAGAATAAAAAATAAACGTAAGACGAGAAGGAGAAAGGGATGTGTGTGTGTGTGTGTGTGTGTGTGTGTGTGTGTGTGTGTGTGTGTGTGTGTGTGTGTGTGTGTGTGTGTGTGTGTGTGTGTGTGTGTGTGTGTGTGTCTATAAGAATGTCGACATACAATTGAGTGAATCCTGTCAGACCAGATCTCTCTCTCTCTCTCTCTCTCTCTCTCTCTCTCTCTCTCTCTCTCTCTCTCTCTCTCTCTCTCAGGTGTGCCAATCAATCAGCTCTCAATTACCTGTCCCTTACCTGTCTTAAGCAAATGAGGGACTAATAAACTTTCTAATGCTGTCTGTCTGTCTACCTGTCTGTCTGTCTGTAGGTGTGTGTGTCTGTTTTTTTTCTTTCCTTCTATTTATTTGTCTGTCTATTTATCTATCTATTTGTCTGTCTATATGTATTTTCTTTCTGTCTGTCTGTATCTTTAACTCTCTCTCTCTCTCTCTCTCTCTCTCTCTCTCTCTCTCTCTCTCTCTCTGCGGTCGTGGGCTCAAGGCTGTCAGGAGTAGGAGAGAGAGAGTGAGTGGAGGAGAAGAAGGAAAAAAAATATAGTAAGAAATAAAGCAAAAATATTATTGAGAATCTTATTATATATAGAGAGAAGGAGTAATACGCAGTTAAAGGTGAGAGGAGGAGGAGGAGGAGGAGGAAGAGGAGGAGGAGGAAGAGGAGGAGGAGGGGAAGGTGGATATATTTCTGGCATTAAATATTCAGGTTAATTGGACTAATTCACCGAGATGAGACGCAACTGGAACCGCTCTCTCTCTCCATATAAAGAGCCATCGAGGGCCTCCTGCCAAGATTCTTCGGTGACTGGCACTTCCTCCTACTGCAACACCTGTCACTACTACTACTACTACTACTACTACTACTACTACTACTACTACTACTACTACTACTTCCACTACTACTACTACTACCACTACTACTACTACCACTACAACCCTCACTATCACCACCAGCCATATCACTTTTACTACTAACAACAACCACTACTACTACTACTACTACTATTACTACTACTACTACTACTACTACTACTACTACTACTACCCTCTTCCCCCTCCTCTCCCTTTCAAACAGTTAATACACTCACACCAGAACACAAAATAAGAGAAAACTAATCGCCAAGAAAACACACACACACACACACACACACACACACACACACACACACACACACACACACACACACACACACACACACACACTCGAACAAGGCAAACACATAAAACAGAAAGCAAAAAAACAAAACAAAACAGAACTTGAAGGAAAAACAAAAAAGGAGAGAAAAAGAAAAACAAACAGCCATGTATTGAAAGTATCGGGTCTCTGTTACTACTACTACTACTACTACTACTACTACTACTACTACTTCTGCTACTACTTCTACTACTACTACTACTACTACTACTACTACTAATTTAGGACATATAAAAACGGAGCGACTGTTCTTGAGAGAGAGAGAGAGAGAGAGAGAGAGAGAGACAGAGAGCCAGCGAAAGCGAGAAAGGGGGGGTAGGAGGGGCTAATAGGGTGTACCCGAGGGCACTGACGTCCTACGCTGCTTCTGACCTCCCCCTGCTCTCTCTCTCTCTCTCTCTCTCTTGTGTAAGAAATGTATATAAATAGTTATCCGTCATTTCCGTTAACGTTACACAAACACAAATAAAAAATACTTATAAAGAAAAAAACATCTAAATCAAGCCAAGTTCTGATATAGACACAGCGACCCCTCCTTGACAGTTCTCCGGGTTGCCAACGGGATCACAAATAAGACTAAAAAAAAATAATAATAATAATAAAAAAAATAAAAAAATAAAAAAGTTCATCCGTAGCAAACACTTCGTTGGAGGCAATGGCGAGTTTTAAGTAAGTCTATATATGTAATGATCTATGGTTTCCACGAGCACAGTCACATTTTCTTTCCTTGCTAGGGTAGAGCGTCTAGAGTACAGAGAAAAGGCGAACGGATGGCTGATATGGTCTACTCAAACCATAGACCATAGCATAAGCCTTCCTTCTTTCCGGTTAGTGACAAGGTAACACACATCTAGCATAAGGGACACGATAGAGGCTTTAGCTATACCCCGACACGCCCTCTAGTGCCCAAGACGAGAGATGCCAACCCCCAGCCTCCTCCTAGCAACACATACCACATGGAACTAAAGATACCATAAGAAAGCTAATATAGAGGCTTAACTCATGCCCCTAACGCCCTCTAGTGCCCAAGACGAGAGATGCCAACCCAAGCCTCTTTCTTCCGTGTATTGAGGGCACGGCGGCGGCGGGCACGGACGGACAGGTAGCGACAGCCAGGTAAGGTTTTTGCCGAGGTGGGTCCCGTACGCTCTGGCCCAAGGGAGGCGGACCCGTTATCGACAACGCGGCCCAGACAGACAGACAGACAGGCAGACGAAGAGACAGACACAGACACAGAGATGGAGATAGAAATAGACGCACATACATAGACACAAAATAACTGATGGATAGACAGACAGAGACAGAGAAAGACACAAACAGACAGGAAGATGGATAAATAAACAGACAGACAGACAGATAGAAAGATAGGCAGACAGACGGTTCCTTGTATTACTGTGTTTTAGTAAGTTGAAAGAAGGTCATTGTGTGTGTGTGTGTGTGTGTGTGTGTGTGTGTGTGTGTGTGTGTGTGTGTGTGTGTGTGTGTGTGTGTGTGTGTGTTTTGTGTAGCTACTTTTATTTTTACATTTTATTTATGGATGGTGAGCGAGTGAGTGAGTGGATGAGAAAAGATGAATGAGATGTGAGTGGATGAGAATGACGTACGAATGTATAAGAACAAGTCCACCTGTAGTCCTCCACTTCCTCTTCCACCTGTCAAAACACACTATTTACAGGTGAGAGAGAGAGAGAGAGAGAGAGAGAGAGAGAGAGAGAGAGAGAGAGAGAGAGACTGTACTCACCACCTCCGGAACAATTAATTTTTCCCTCCATGGACGTCAAAATCCTTACCTGTGAAAGAAAAAAAGAAGTTTAATAATAATAATAATAATAATAATAATAATAATAATAATAATAATGAGAGCGAGAGCGAGAGAGAGAGAAGGACAATCAGAAAGGGACAAGGAGGAAGATGCGTGGGCGGTTCCAGGAGGAGGAGGAGGAGGAGGAGGAGGAGGAGGAGGAGGAACATCATGATAGGTAATGGGAGGGAGGGACAGAAGAATGTGAGAGGAAGAGATTGAGGGATGGAGGGAAGGAGGAGGAAGAAAGGAAGGAAGGTAAGGAGGGAGGGAGGGAGAGGGGAGGGGGAGAGAGCGCATCCAGGTTATAAGGTGAGTAATTAGCCTCAGGTGCCCGGCTCTTACCTGGCCGACCCAAATCACACACACACACACACACACACACACACACACACACACACACACACACACACACACACACACACACACACATTGATGAAGTACTCGGTAATATTATATAAATGGATTGCACTTAATATTAATGATAGATTAGTGAAGATGGATACATAAAGTGGTCTCAATGTTACTAAGAAAAGTCGAGTATTTGTGATTCTGGTTAACTTTGTCATTGGTAAAAAAGATAGAAAGAAAAGGAAGGAAGAAATAAAAAGAAGGTAGATAGGATGATGATGATGATGATGATGTGGAGAAGGAAAAGAAGAAAAAAGAAGAATGAGGAAAAGGTGAAGAAAATGAGGAAAAGAAAAAAAAAAGAAAGGATGAGATTAAGAACGAGAAAAAAATGAAAGAAAGAAAGAAAGGAAAAGGACAGAACAAGAAAGCAGGAACTAAAAGGAAAGAAGAAAACAAATGTGAAAGCTGAGTGAAAGAACCGAGAAAGAAAATGTGAAGGAAAGAAAGAAAGAACTACAATAAAAAGATAATAAAGAACAAAGAAAGGAGTTAGAGAAATAAAAATAGCTAATAAAAAGAAAGATAAAAAAAAACTAACCAATAAAAAATAAAAAAAATCA
>NC_066559.1:9156700-9189200 GCF_024679095.1 Eriocheir sinensis
ATTTTATTCATTTATCTTGTTCAATTTATTTATCTATTTACGTATCTTACTTATCTTGTTAATCTATCTTATTAATTTATCTATATTTATCCACAACTATTTTCGGCCATCTAACAGTAATAACAGCAGTAACAACAACAAACAAACAAACAAACAAACATACTCACACACAGATCACAGGTGGATAGCGAGTGAGAATAAACACACACACACACACACACACACACACACACACACACACACACACACACACACACACCACCCACTCACACACAAACACAATAAAACGAATAACAGTGAAAAGTAACCCCGTACAAAACACGCAAACAAGGGCCAACACCTGTGGAGCGGAGAGCCTGGCATGAACCGGACAGCACAAGACCAAGACGAGACGAGAAGGGAAGGGAAGGGAAGTAACGGGTTTTGAGGTGGTGGTGGTGGAGGTGTTAGCGGTGGTGGTGAGAGAAGGGAGAGGCAGTGAGGAGAGGGAGAGATAGGGAGAGAGGTAGAAAGGAGGGAGAGAGAGGGAGGGAGTTGTTGTGTTGGGAATGACAGGACGAAGGGAGTGGCTGGCTGGCTGGTCTCGACGCAAAAACTGGCCGAGAGGTGGAAAGAATGAGGGAGGGAAGGAATGGAGGAGTGTGGGTGTGAAGGAGTGAAAAGGTGGAAAGGAATAAAAGAGGTAGAGAGGAACAGTGTGAATGAAGGAATGAGTATGTGACGGGCGAAATGAGAAGGAAAAGAATGAGAGTGAGGAGGAAAAGAAGGAAAGAATGAAGGTGTCCGAAGGAAGGAATGAGAAGGCTGAAAGGTATTGAAGGAGTGAGAAAGAGGAAGAAAAGGACAAAATGAGTGAATAAATGAAGGAATGAAAGAATGTGTGTAGGAAGGAGTGAGAAGGAAGAAAATAATGAAGGAAGAAGAGAAGGAGAAGGAAAAGAAAAGTAAGTGAGTGAGTGAGTGAGAGAGGAAGAGGAAATTGAGATGTTAGAGAAATTAATGAAAAATAAATAAAAAAAACAGGACGAGAAAGTAGACGAAACACACACACACACACACACACACACACACACACAACAATAAGAAAGACAAAGTAAATAAAAAAAAAGAAGTAAAGTAGAAGGAATGTCTGTAAGCAAAAAAGATAGCAGGAAAAAGAAAAAAAAAAGAACAATAGGGGAAGACATGTAAGAGAAGGAGAAGGAGGAGGAAGGGAGGAAAAAAAAAAAAAAGGAAAGAATGAGAAAGAAAAAAAAAGAAGAGAAAGGTCAGGAAGACAGGAGGATCACGACTAAGCTATCACTCCTTTCTCTCCCTCCTCCTCCTCCCTTCCCTCCCTCCCTCCTTCACACCTACACCACACCCAAAGCCCAGGTCAGCAGGTCAAACGGGTGGGGGGCGAGGGGTGGGAGTACAAGGTGACCACGTGCCGCTTAAGCATGTAAGTGACCTCCTTGACCCTTTGCCCCGTGCCCCGTGCCCCGTTAAAGAGTACGTATAACAGATTGGTATAACATTTCCCACCCCTTCCTTGCCCCGCCCCACCCCACCCCGTTCCGTTCCTGCCCCGCCCGAGTCCATCCCGTTCCTGTCCCGTCCCGTTCCCGTTCCTGTCCCCCGCTTCACCTCGTTCCTGCCCCGCCCCACCCCGGTTCACCCCGTTTGAAACACCCAGGAAAGGAAAACAGTAAAGGAAGGAAGAGAAGATGAGAGAAGTAAGAAAAATGGCCAAGAAAGAATAAGAATACAAAGGAAGAAGAGAAATGGGTGAAGAGGATAATAAGAGGATAATCTAAGCTAATAAATGAGGAAGAAAAGAAGGGAGATATCAAAGAGGTAAGAGGAATTGTAACAAGAGGAAGAGAAGGGAAGAGGTAAAAGAAAAAAAGACACTGAACAAGAGAAACGAAGAAAACAAGAAGAGATAAAAGAGAAAGAGGGGGTCAGAGCGAAGGAAGAAAACAACACAAAAAAAAAGAGAAAGAAGAGCCGGAGAAGATAAACAAGAAGGAGCAACAAAATAAAGAGGAAGTGGCTGCCATGATTAAATTCCTCTACGGGTGAAAATAAGGTCTTGTTTGTGTTTGTTTTGGCCGCTGGGAAAGGTGAGCGGCTTAATCAGGACTCCCTATCGACAGGTGTTGCGATAATGGTGATGGCGGTGGTGATAGGTGGTGGTGGTGGTGGTGGTGAAGTGGTGATGAAGGGTATGATGAGAGATAGTTACCCCCCCCCCTCTCTCTCTCTCTCTCTCTCTCTCTCTCTCTCTCTCTCTCTCTGGTCTTCCACTTTATTTTCATTTTTCCCATTTTTTTGTTTTCCTCGTATTTCTCTCGTTTTTCTTTTAGTTCCTTCTTCCTTATTCTCTCTCTCTCTCTCTCTCTCGAGGGTCCAGGTAAACAGAAAGGGAAGGAAGAGAGACATAGTTAACATTTACCAGACGGCCATAAGTCAACCCACACCAGGACGCAGCCACCCACAGGAACCTAAGACGCTCACCCACGCATCCACTCACCCACCCAGTCACTCATCCACTATACCCTCTCCCTATTACATCCACCACGCTATACACCTACCCACCCATTCACCCAGACAGCCAGACAGTCACCCACCTATAATTTCCTAGACAGTTCCCCATTCAACTCATCCACCAAACGGCCCACTTACTCATACACTCATCCATTCATCCACCCACCCATCCACCTATCAATGACACCCTGATTTTTAAAGTTTCAGAGATGGGATTCAAACCTATAGATACCGTTCCTTTATTACCGATACTAAACAGGAAACAATACATACTCAAAAGGTTCACAGATGGGATTGAAGACTATAAATACCGTTTCCTTAATACCACTACTAAACAGGGAAACAATAGACGCATTTAAGGTTAAGAATGGTGTAATACGGATCGAATTCCACCATTATAGGTCTTCAGGTGTTTCCATATTCCCTTAAAGACAAAGATTTCAGGTGGAGCTGCGAAAGGGAAGAGGGATTTAAAAACAATGTGTGATGTAAAAGGGGGATTGGAACCCAAGTGAAAGGGACAGGGAGAGACTTTCACATGTATTCAAATTCCCTTCTATACAAAGAGTTTAGTTGTAGTTGCGAGAGGAAGGGAAGTGGGGGGAGGTGGATGAGAATAATTTGTAGTGAATAAGGGGATCGGAATCTACGTGTGGAGGGGGAGGAAAACAATTTGTAGTGTATAAGGGATTGGAATCTACGTGTAATGCCCTCTAAACACCGCTAATAAAAACAGGACAATAGGAACATTAAAGGATTAAGGAAGGTATAAGAGGGGAAAGGATTCTGAACGGTTCTACGGCTGTTTTTATACTAGCTCTTAAAAATGTGAAGTTGAGGATACGAGAGAGACTGAGAGTGATAAAAAGATGCACTTCAAATGACACTAATACACAGAGGACAATAGGGCCATTAAAAGATTAAGGAAGGTAACGGGGAGAGATATTCGAGATAATTTTACAGCTGCTTTCAAATTAGCTTTTCAGAAACCTTAAATTGAGGATACGAGAGAGACTGAGAGTGATAAAAAGATGCACTTCAAATGACACTAATACACAGAGGACAATAGGAACATTAAAAGATTAGGGAAGGTAACGGGGAGAGATATTCGAGATAATTTTGCAGCTGCTTTCAAATTAGCTTTTCAGAAACCTTAACCCGGTAGCTACTGGGATCAAGTTTCTTAAAGGCCCCTCTAAGCGAGAAAAACGAGAAAAAATCATGACTCACGCAAACCATTTTATAATATATATCAACGCATTTGTGATCAGTTTATACATCATCTATTTTTGGGGGTTTATATCATGGCAAAAATGTGGCCCGTCGCTGGTACACGGTAAAGCCACAAATTTGGTCCGTCGATGCTACCGGGTTAAGTTGAGGATACGAGAGATTGGAAAAAAGTAAAGCTAAGTTCGATAATTTATACGTCTACAGCTGTTTCATGTTAGCTCCTCAAGTATATACTATTACTTGAAGTTCCGAGAGATGCTGAACGCCATAAATGAAACTGTTTAACTATCACTGATGAGAGAATAGAACCGTATAGAAAAGAAAAAGAGAAAGAGAAAAAAATAATAGGAGAGATAGAAAAGAAAAAAGAAAACGGAGAAAAGAAAGATGAAGGTAGAATAGGTAGTAAATTAGATAAAAGGAAGAACAAATAAGGTAAGAAAGGGAGGAGGGAAAGAAGGGAAGGGAAGGGAGAGGAAGAGAAAGGGAAGGAAGAGGATGTTAGATTAAGAAAAGGATGTATGTATAGTTGTGTGTGTATGTGTGTGTGTGTGTGTGTGTGTGTGTGTGTGTGTGTGTGTGTGTGTGTGTGTGTGTGTGTGTGTGTGTGTGTGTGTGTCCTGACCGTTGACCAAGAAAGGAGGGAAAGGAAAGGAAAGGAAAGGAAAGGAAAGGAAAGGAAAGGAAAGAGAAAGCAGGACGCGAGAATTGGCGAGAAGGAAGCAATAAATATCGAACAAAATGAGGAAGAAAACGAAGGAAAGGAAATAGAAGGAAAAAAAAGACGAGGAAAGAAACTAAAAAAAAAGAAAGAATTGGACAGCTTGATGCAACTACGAAAGGGAAAAAGAAAAGAAGTAAAAATAGGTAAAAAAGAAAGAAAGGAAGAAAAGAAAACAATGAATAATAAAAGGAATAGAAAAGAATGAGCAGAAAAATCACGAAGAATATTGAAGGAAAACAAAAAAATCAGTAAAATAATAAACGAGAGAGAGAGAGAGAGAGAGAGAGAGAGAGAGAGAGAGAGAGAGAGAGAGAGAGAGAGAAGACAAAGGAGGTAAATATGTTTGGAGGAAAGACAAAAATAAAGACAGGCTTAGAGAGATTGGCTGTCAGGGAGGGAGGGAGGGAGAAAGGGAGAGGAGGGAAGGAGAGGAGGAAGGGAGAGAAAGGGAGGCTGAGTTATGGCTGACCCAGTGCGGAGGAAAGGGAGGAAAGGAGGGAGGAAAAGTAGGGAAGGTTTGGACATATAGAGGGAAAGGTAACTATAGGATGGAGAGAGAGAGAGAGAGAGAGAGAGAGAGAGAGAGAGAGAGAGAGAGAGAGAGAGAGAGAGAGAGAGAGAGAGAGAGAGAACACACACACACACAGCAATTTAGAGGCACTCAAGTATGGTTCCTTGCTTCTTCTTCTTCTTCTTCTTCTTCTTCTTCCTCCTCCTCCTCCTCCTCTTGCAAGCCCTGACCAGCGTGTCCGTGGATTGGCCTGTAGGAAAAATAATGGAGGAGGAGGAGGAGGAGGAGAAGGGGAGACAATTTGGTTGGCAAGTGGAACGTGACCGAACAAGACAAACACCCTCTCCCCTCTCCCCTCGTCTCCCTCTCTCTCTCCCTCTCCCCACCTCTCTCTCTCCCTCCCTCTCTCTCCCCTTGGACAGGAAGCAGTGGCCGTCATCAACACACTTACAAATTCCGGTGGCTGAAACGTGTGTGTGTGTGTGTGTGTGTGTGTGTGTGAGAGAGAGAGAGAGAGAGAGAGAGAGAGAGAGAGAGAGAGAGAGAGAGAGAGAGAGAGAGAGAGAGAGAGAGAGAGAGAGAGAGAGAGAGAGAGAGAGGAAAAAGAGAAAGAAGAGGAGGAAGATAAAAAAATAAGAATGGAACTAAAAAACATGAAATTGGTTGAAGGAAAAACGAAAAGGAAGGAAAAATAGGAGAGGAAAATAAAGAAGTAAAGAGATATATGAAGACAAAATAAATAAAGGGAAACGAATATATGAAAACTAGAGGAAGAGATAAGAGCTGGGAAATGAAGAAGAAAGAAAGGAATGAAGAAGGGAGCGAAGGAGAGGAAGTGACTAACGGAGGGGGGAGTGAGGAAGGGGGGGAGTGAGGAAGGGAGGGAGTGAGGAAAGGAGGGAAGGAGTAAGGAGGGGAGTGAGTGAGGAAGGGAGGGAGTGAGGAAGGGAGGGAGTGAGGAAGGGAGGGAGTGAGGAAGGGAGGGAAGGAGTAAAGAAGGGAGTGAGTGAGGAAGGGGGGGAGTGAGGAAGAGAGGGAATGAGGAAGGGAGGGAAGGAGTGAGTGATTGGAGTGATTTGAAACAGGAAAAGCAACTATGATTATCGAAGTTATTTTCTTCACCTATTGTTATTTTTTTTCTTATTACTATTTTTTTGATGCAGGTAATAATTCTCTCACGTGCAAAAACACTTTAAAAATATTGTGATCTAGTAGGAAATAAAACAAGACTCCTTTCCGCGAACTTATACAAATATCTTCTCTTTTCTTCCTCTTTTTTTTATTTATTTTTTGGTCTACGTTCATTTATTTCCTTTCTTCTCTATGTTTCTTTTCGTCTTGTCTATTATCCTCCTTTTCCTCTTCCTCTTTATACTCCTTTCCGTCTTCCCTTCTCTTAATTTCCCTCTTCTTTTTTTTCTCTTCCTTCTGTGTCTTTCTACGCTTCTCTTCTTCCTTTCTTCTTCTATGTCTTTACGCTCTCCTCCTCCTCCTCTCTCTCCTCCTCCTTCTCTATCATTACGTTCTTGTTTTCCCTCTTCCTCCTCCTCCTCCTCCTCGTAAGGGTTCACGTTCTCAAGTTCTTCCCTCCTCCCCTCTTCCTCCCTTCCTCCTCAATTTCGTTTTTTATCTTCTCTTTATTATTTTTTCCTTCACTCTCGAATTCGTCTTCTCCGAGTGGTGGTGATGATGGTGGTGATGGTGGTGATGATGATAGTGGTGATGGTGGTGGTGAGGAATGCCACGGTGGAGGACCCTTGCAACACCACCACCATCACCACCACCATCACCACCACCATCAACACCACCACCATCAACACCACCACCATCAACACCAACATCATCACCATCATCACCGCTCCATCGTCATTACCAGCTCCACCACCATCACCACCGCTATGACCGCAACCACCACCATCACCTCCATCACCACCGCACGCGCGCACGCACTCACCCGCTGACCACATTCATTTACGTGTGTGTGTGTGTGTGTGTGTGTGTGAGTGAGGTTTTGGGGGAAGAATAACCGGGTCGCGCGCACGCACACACACACACACACACACACACACACACACACACACACACACACACACACACACACACACACACACACCGCCTCGTCCATCACGCCGCGAGAACCATTACTTTGTCTGTCTCCAATAAACAAGAAGAAGAAGAGGAGGAAGAGGAGGAGGAGGAGGAGGAGGAGGAGGAGGAGGAAACAGAGGAAACGAAAACCACGGCCCAGATGAGTAGGAGGAAGAGAAGGAAGAGGAGGAGGAAAGGGAGGAAGAAGAAGGAGGAAATGAAGGAAGAGGAGGAAGAAGAAGAAGAAAAAGGACACAAAAACAACGACTTGGGGAGGAGAAAGAGGACACGAAGGAAGAAAAGGAAGAAAGGAAGGATGAAGAGAAAGAAGAAGAGGAGAAGAATATAGGAACAGAATCACGAAAACAATGATCAAAAGAAGGAAAAAGAAGAGAAGGAAGGAGAGAAAGAGAAGGAAGGAGAAGAAGGATGAGAGGGAAGATAAGGAACAAGAAAAGGAGGAGGAGAAGGAGGAGGAGGAGGAGGACAGCGAAATTAAGTGAGGTCGTCGAGTCGGGTTGGTCGAAATTACACGGAAAGACACAACAGCGGACGGTCAGCTCATGTAACCTGTCCTCACTTTATTTATGGGAAGCGTCTCCTCTCCCTCTCCTTCAGACACGCCGCCCTACACAATGTCCCTTCGTCCCTGCGTCTCCCTGTCCCCTCCACGTGCCCTCAGGTAAGTCCAGGTGAGTGTGACGGAGGTATAGGTAGATAGGTAAGGTTAGGTAAGGGATGGAGGTGGGCTTGGAGAATGGCCCAGTGTTTGTGTACTTGTGTTTGTGAGTTTGCGTCGTATTTCTTGCCTCTGGGTCTGTTTGCTTTTGTTTGTAATTGCTTTTATGGTGTTATTTCCTTCGTTTATACCTGGGTACACACGTGGTTTCATTTAACATCTATATCTATCTGTATCTATCCATCTATATACAGTCACACACACACACATAGTTACTTCTAAACACACATATACACTCAAAAACATACAGTCCCTTACCACTTAGACACTTACAGATACGTACACTTAACACTTACACACACGTACAGTCACTTACCATCAATACCAGTCAGTCAGTCTTTCTTAAGCTAGACAGATCTTTCCTGACGCTACGCCTCTCCTCTGCTGCCAAGACCTCCAGCTACCCCGCGCCAGCCCATCCGAGGTCTTATGTAGGTCAGTGATGGGGCTGCCTTGAATTACCCCTTCCATCCCTTCTTTCTTCCTTCTTTCCTTCGTCACTCTCTGCTATTTCTCTCTTTTTTTTTCGTATTCGTTCTCTCTCTCTTTCTCTCATTCTCTTTTTATTCTTTCTTTCTTTCCTCTTTCTCATCTTCGCCTTTTCTATAACTCCCTCTCTCTCTTTCTCTCATGTCTCTTTTTATTCTTTCTTTCTTTCCTCTTTCTCATCTTCACCTTTTCTATAACTCCCTCTCTCTCTTTCTCTCATTCTCTCACGTCTTTCTCTCCATCGTCTCTCTCCCTCCTTCGTTCCTCTCCAACCTCTTTTCATCTACTTTCTTCTTTTCCTTCTTTCCTATCTATCCTATTCATTTCCTCGTGCTTTCTCTCCCTCGCTATTTCTTACTTCTTTCCATTTACTCTCTCCTCCTTTTCCTTTTCCCTCCAACCTCTCTCTTTTATATCCTTTACTTTTTCGCTCCTCTCATTGTTCTTTCCTCTCCCTCCCTCTCGCCTCTCCCCTTTCTTTCCTCCTCTTCCCGCTCCTCTCCTCGTTTTTTCCTCTCCCTCCCTCTCGCCTCTCCCCTTTCTTTCCTCTCCCTCCCTCTCGCCTCTCCCCTTTCTTTCCTCCTCTTCCCGCTCCTCTCCTCGTTCTTTCCTCTCCCTCCCTCTCGCTTCTCCCCTTTCTTTCCTCCTCTTCCCGCCCCTCAAAGTAAATGATTATTGGTTTGGGTCTCAGGTAATCAGCCACACGCCGCCCGTCTCTCTCTCTCTATCCAGGTGTTGACAGGTGACCAGCCGTGACCGAACCCGCGTAAAAAAAAATATAACGTTCACCATTTAACCAGACCCTTGACTTGATTTTTTATGAGGGTAATCTTGGCCAAAGGAGGGAAAGTGTGGTTTGTGATTTATTTTTCATTATCGGACAAACTTTCATCCCACCCAAAGAAAGCCATTGAGTTTTCTTTTCGAGACAAACAGTAATTCAAGTAAAAGAAAATATATATACTTTTTAGAACTGAACATTCCACTGATCAAACAAGGACGAAAATGACGTGGTTAATGATGGAACATTCTTTGAAAATACCCAGAACAAGAACAACAACAAAAAAAACTAAACGTGATATATAATGAAATAAATAAACAATGGATGAAAAAAAAAATTGACTATAATACATAATTTTGAGGGTAACTAAAAAAAAAAAAAAATCAACAAAGCTATCAAGAAAGAACAGACTCGGTCCATCCCATCAATTAACGCCACTATAAATCAGACATCTACAAGTTTCTGCTATTAATAAAAAAACTAAAAACGCCAATATATTTTTTTCTCCCTCGAGGCATTAACAGTATATCTCGTTTTAATTCCCTTTTCCTTATCCGCGCCATCTTCAAAGGGAAATAACTATAAAAATTGGCTGTTATTAATCTCTCCCATTTTCTCTCGTTGGCCATCATTGGAGAAAACGGAACGCGCGCCCCTCACCCCCTCCTCCCGCTCCTTCCCATCCTCCCTCCTGCCCCTTCCCATCCTCCCTCAGCCTCCCGCGGTAATAGGCTATGGCCGTTCCCTCTCGCTGGTTGGTCACTCACTATTTCTCAAGGTTTAATAGCTGACCATACCTTTCCCTGCCTTGCCACGGGGCCCAAGGATGATGTAGACAAATGTTCGATAGTTGGTAATACTAATAATGGATGTCATGGCGTGATAGCTTAATTTACTGAGGGGTCAAACTGCATTTCTTATATATTATTTTAGAGAAGCGATTGGAGCGGATAACCCTAAAAAACAAAACTGATAATGATGATGATTTGGACCTAGATATACTTCATCCCATATAGATAAAAAAAATTAGAGGAATGGAACGGATAACTTACGCAATAATGATAACAATAACAATGATGATTATATTAACCCATTTTAAAAGACAATGTAACGAAATGATTTAAACTTAATTTTCATCCATCTTCCCATCTTCTATACTCTCACACTCCCATCATCTTCCAGTCTTTAACTATCTACACCAAATTATTCCTTCTCCTCTATCCACTCTTTCTCTTCCTGTCCCTCTCTTCTATCGTCTTCTATAACGTCGCATACCCTTCATCTACCCCATCTTTAGTAGCTACCCTCAATAGGCCACGACGTATAAAAAAAAAAAAAAAAAAAATCTTTCCCCTCTCTTCCTACTTTTCTCTCCTCTTTCCTCTTCTTATATGTTCCTTTTTTCCTTCCCCCTCTTTCTATGTCCTTTCCTTCCTCTCTTCTCTTCTCTCTTAAATTCCCCTGTTCTTACTTTCCTCTATACTCTTCCTCTTTAGTTTCTCCTCTCTCCTCTCACCTTAGAACTCTCCCAAACCCCCATATTTCAGGTAAAAGGTAAAATGAAGCAATTATCGAAGCGTGGGGCAGGCCAGGACAGGTGCGTGCGTGGCTTGGCGGTACTGAAGGCGGCCCAGGTAACTAACTACTCTTTCTGGCCAGGTAACTTCCCTTCTGAGACCCTTAACCGCTCCCCCCCACCCCCCCACACACACACATCATGGGCACTGCTGAGAAAAAAAAAGGTCACAGGGAAACTCTTACGATGGGAAGGGAAGGGAAGTGAAGGGAAGTTGAGGGCAGTGATGGGAAGGAAAGGGATGTGAAGTGAAGGGATGTACAGGGAAGTGAGGGAAAGTAAAGGGCAGAAAAGGGAAAAGAAGGAAAGGAAAGGGAAGTGAAAAGAAGGGAAGGGAAGTGAATGAAAGGGCAGTGAAAAGAAGGGAAGGAATATGGAGGAAAGAGAAGGGCAATGAAGGAAAGGGAAGAGAAGGGCACTAGAGGGAAGGAAGGGGTAGCGAAAAGAAGGAAGGGGTAGCGAAAAGAAGGAAAGGGCAGTGAAAAGAAGGGAAGGAATATAGACAGAAGAGAAGGGCAATGAAGGAAAGGGAAGAGAAGGGCACTAGAGGGAAGGAAGGGGCAGCGAAAAGAAGGAAAGGGCAGGTAAGGGCAGTGAAACATGATTACAGCCCACAATTCCAAGGGTACGGCTGGGTATTATTTTTACGAGGAGGAAGGAAGGAAGGGTCGAAAGGGTGATGATGATGGTGATGATGATGGTGATTGGGACGTTCCTTACAGCTCACGTCACCACCCAACCCTCTTCTTCATCACCACCTCCTCCTCCTCCTCCTCTCAACACTTCCCCTTCATCACCACCATCACCTCTACCACAGCCACCTCCTCCTCTTCCTTTTCCAGTTCGTCATTCATCCCATCTTCTTCACCTTCCCATTATTTTTCCCTTCTTCTGTCCCATCTTCCTCATCGTCCTATCCCCTTTTCCATCTTTCCATCACCTTTCCATATCCTCCCCTTCAGCTTCCCTTCTTCTTTGCCCATCATCTCTTCTCTCCTTACTCCCTCCCTTTCCTCCCCTCTCCACCTCATTCCACCTCACCCACTCTTCCACTTATATCTCTCTACCCCTCCACCCTCCTTCCTTCCCACTCTGTCTTTACCCATCTTCTCCTCCTCCTCCTCCTCCTCCTCCTCCTCCTCCTCCTCCTCCTCCTCTCTCTCAAGTACCCTGGTTTCAATGAACAATTTTATGCTTCTTTGTCTACGAACGGTCCCTTGCTATGGTCTGGGGGGGGGGGGGGAGAGAGAGAGAGAGAGAGAGAGAGAGAGAGAGAGAGAGAGAGAGAGAGAGAGAGAGAGAGAGAGAGAGAGAGAGTACTCACCACCTCTGCATCTTGTGTTATTTTCTTTCTATTGAAGACGATTCTTACCTGTGAAGGAAAAATAAGTTAATAATAATAATAATAATAATAATAATAATAATAATAATAATAATGACAATAGATAGATATAAGTCCTTCCCTTTATCCTCCTTCCTTCTCTTTCCTTCTTCTGTTTCTCCTCCTCCTCCTCCTCTTTCTCATTCTCTCCTCCCTCACCCAAGTCTATAATGTCACACTCCAATCTTCTCATCTTTAGTTTCCTTATTATTAGATCACTCCCTTTTCCTCTACTTCCTCTTCTTCCCATCATCATCATCATCATCATCACCTCTTCCCTTCATACACACCATTTCACTATCTTCCTTTCCTTCGTTCCTTATTAGACTATCCCTTCGTCTACTGTCACCATTACCCACCGATCCCTGCATTCCCCTTCCTTAATTCTCCTCCCTTTCCATTATCTATCCTTCTCTTAGTCTCCTAATTAGATTCTCTCATCCCATACTGTCCCTCTCAATTCTTCTATCCCATCATCTTTTCCTTAACTGTCCCTTCCATTATCTGCCTTTTCATCATTTCTTTTTTTCCTTTCCTTATTTTTCTCCCTTTCCATACATTCCTTTCCATCATCTTTCCCTTATTACTCTTATTATTAGTTTCTCTCATCCCATACTTTCCCTCCTAATGCATCTCCTCTTTCTTCCCTTCCTACCTCTCATCTTCTTCCCTTCCTTAATTCCCTTCTTATACATACCATCCCATCTTCCCTTACTCTCCTTATTAGATTGTCCCATCCCATACTGTCCTCCTAATGCATCCTGTCCTGTCATCTCCTCGTCCTCCACAGCCTCCTTCCCCAGGTCGGATAATCCCCTGGGTGTCCTCGGGCCGTCAATGGCAGCCAAGTCGTGTCTCAGGGTCCCAGATTTTCCAAGGGGACGTAAATTGAAAGTAGGTTGTTGTCGTTAGTGTGGGTCTTGTTCGCCATCAGGGTAAGCGTCTTATTCGGAGGGAAGAGGAGAGAGGAGGAGGAGGGAGAGAGAGAAACAGATCAGAAGGTTGGGGATGTTTAGATTAGACCAGGTAGGGTAGACCAGGTAGAAAAGACAAGGTAGAGTAGACAGTCCACTTGGTCTTCCCTCTTCTTTTTCTATTACTTCTTCTATCCTTGTTTTCCTATTTATTTCCCTTTTCTTATTTTTGTCATTTTCTAGTTTGGGTTGTATTTTTTTTCTTGTTGGTGTTGTTACTCTTGTTTTCGTTGTTGTTTTTGTTGTTTTTTCTTCTTCCTCTTGTTTTTGCCTCTGCTGTTTAAATTCGCGTTCTTCTTTTTGTTCTTCTTCCTTTGCTACTCTTGTTGTTGTTGTTCCTCTTCCTCCTTGCTTTTTGTTCTTCCCCTGCTACTCTTGTTGTTGTTGTTCCTCTTCCTCCTTGCTTTTTGTTCTTTTTTTCTGATTGATTTTGATTTTGTTCTTGTTCGTCGTCGTCCTCCTCCTCCATCACCATCTTTTCTTTGTATATTTTCTCTTATTTTTCTTCTCCCTTTCTTCCTATCTCTTCTCTATCTTCTCCACTTCCAACCTCCCCACCCCATCTCCTCCTCCTCCGCCTCCTCCCCCTGCCTGTTAGTCTTAAGGGACATTACCCAAACATTACCTGGACAATCTCTCCAGGTGAGGAGCTAAGCCTCTCCGGCCCTCGACATCCCCAAAGCTGGAAGGACGCGACAGAGGAGGAGGAGGAGGAGGACGAGGAAACATGGAAACATAGAAGTGCAGGCAACAGAAAGCCTACTGATTGCCCGCTCTGGTGATTTGTTTTGCTCGACAGTCACTTGGTGCCCGCAGAACAGATGAAAGAACTTCGATATTCAGTTTCCTCCTAACGCAACGAAATGACGGTCAATTCGATTTGTTAAGGAGTTGATTTATTAAGGATTGTTGTTGATTTATTAAGGAGGATTTATTAAGGTATATACCCATTTACTGCTTTTGAGGGAAGATTGCTCCAGTGGCGGATGACTCGGTTTGAGAAGAAACTATGGCCGATGTCTGTACTGCATCGCTTCGCTTGAACAGGCAGACCGTTATTTCTAGTTTTTTGAGTTGGTTTCAAGCTCAAAAAACTTGGAGCGATCAACGTTACTGAACTATTGAACTGGAAGGGCAAAGAGACAGACGGACAGGTAAGGGCATGCAGATAGACCAACAGGTGGACAGGTAAGGGCTAAGGGAAGAGACAGAGAGAAAGGTGTGGACATAAAGACAGATAGATAGACAGGTAAAAACTAAGGGCTATCGCAGGTGAAACAGGACAGGTAAGGGCCAGTAAGGGCTATCCCAGGTGAGACAGAAGGACAGGTAAGGGCTAAGGGCTATCCCAGGTGAGACAGAAGGACAGGTAAGGGCCGGTAAGGGCTAAGGGCAAGTCTAGGGCCATTTTTTTAATATCACGACGCCCAACACGAGGCCCCGCGAGTGTCCCTCCAAGGCTTCCCGCGGGGCGCCGGCACCCTGCGACGCCTCCCCCGGGGCGGCCAGACATGACAAGCCACGGGGGGGAGGAGTAGGAGGAGGAAGAAAGGAGAAATAAAAAAGAAAAATAATAATAATAACAATAATACTAATAGTACGAATATGACGAAAAACATGAAAATGAAGAAAAGATGAAGAAGAAAAAGAAGATGAAAAAGATTATTACGAGAAGACATGGAGAAAAAGACAAAATTAAATGTAAAACTAATAATAATAATAATAATAATAAGAGGGCGGAAAAGAGAAGAAAAGGAAATAGGATAAACAAGAAAAATGAAAGAGAAGTGCAGGGGAGGGAAGAAAGAAAGGAAGAGGAGAGAAGAGAGGAAGAGGGGTAAGGAAAGAAGGAAAATCAGAGAAGAGGAAGAGGAGGTAAAACAGGACAAAGAAGCAAGAGAAAGGAATAAGGACAATAAGGAAAAAAGAAGGAAGGAAAGAAGGAAGAGAAAGAAGGAATAGGAAGAACAGGGAGAAAGGAATGTGGCTGTCGCTTCTAATTCCTCGAGAGACAGACGACCAGACACACACACACACACACACACACACACACACACACACACACACACACACACACATACCAAACAGGCCTGACAGCAATCGTGGCATTTTGTAATTCGTTTAACCTCCATAATCTTCTCTTCCTTATTTTTTTTACCCTCCTCCTCCTCCTCCTCCACACACCTGTCCGTCAATCCTCCAGTCACAAAGGGCGGGGCAGAAACCAGAAGAGGAGGAGGAGGAGGAGGAGGAGATTACGAAGACGAGGATGAAATTGATGGGAACGAAAAAAATAGGAGAAATAGGAAGAGAAGAAGAGACAGATGAAGGGAAGGAAGGAAGGAAGAAAAGAAAGGAAAGAAGAAAGGGATGATGAAAGGAAGAAAAAAAGGTAGAAAGGGATTGGAGGAAACGGGTGTAAGGAAAAGGAATAGAAAGAAAATAAAGAAAATAAGGATGGAGGAAAGAAAGGGAGGGAGAGCGAGATAAAGGAAGAATGGATAACGAAGGCGGGAACTGGAAGGGAAGAGAATAGGGGAAATAAGGAAAAGAGAAAGGAATAAAAAGGATGAATGATAGAGACAAAGGGGAGAAAAAAAATAGGAAGAAATAGAGGAAAAATAGGAAGAAAAATAGAAAAAATAGGAAGAACATAGGAAAAATAGGAAGAAAATAGGAAAAATAGGAAGAAAAATAGGAAAATAGGAAGAAAAATAGAAAAAATAGGAAGAAAAATAGGAAAAATAGGAAGAAAAATAGGAAAATAGGAAGAAAAATAGGAAAATAGGAAGAAAAATAGAAAAAATAGGAAGAAAAATAGGAAAAATAGTAAAAAAAGAAAAAGAGGAAAAAATGAAGGAGAAAGGAGACAAGGAGACACGAGAGGGCGTCGATCACTCCTCCTCCTCCTCGGAATGCCCCACGGTCAGGATCCCCAGCCGCGCCCCAGACAAGCCTCCCCACAGCCTGTTCTCTCCCCAGCCCACAAAACGCCTCCCCAGCCCGCCAGCCCATTTTCTGCCCGCCTCCCTTCTTTTCTTTCCTTTTTCTTTTCTTTTTCTTCTTTTTTTGAGGTAGTGAACAAGACAATCAAATCCCGTAAGCTGTGGGTTTACCTGTGTGTGTGTGTGTGTGTGTGTGTGTGTGTGTGTGTGTGTGTGTGTGTGTGTGTGTGTGTGTGTGTGTGTGTGTGAGAGAGAGAGAGAGAGAGAGAGAGAGAGAGAGAGAGAGAGAGAGAGAGAGAGAGAGAGAATATGTTTAAATGAAAAGAAAATGATACAGAAAGTAAAAAAAATAAAAGATTGAAGAAAAAATGAAGAAATGAAGAAACACCAGAAATAGGAAGAAACATATATATAAAAAGTAGTAGTAGTAGTAGTAGTAGTAGTAGTAGTAGTGGTGGTGGTGGTGGTAGTCGAAAAAAAAAAAATACCAACACCACAAAAATATATAAAAAAGGAAATTCTAAGAAGGAAAACAAAGGAAAAAGAAAATAAAAAAAGCTCGTGCGTGCCTGTCTGTCTCCCTCTCTCTCCCTTTCTCTCTTTCTCTTTCTCCCTCCCTGCCTGGCATTCACACCTTAATTATGCTTCCCTCTACTTCAACATCATTATTTTCGCTCCTCCTTCTCTCCTTCCTTTTCTCTCCATCACGTTCACAAGCATATTTTTTTCATGCTTTTTTGGGGAAGATTTTGAATACTGCTGAGACTCTTTTTAACTCTATGTGCAAAATATCGTGAGTGAAGGAATGAATGAATGAAAGGAGGAGGAGGAGGAGGTAAGTAAATAGAGGCAGAGGACCGAAGATAAATGGAGAGGGAGGGAGGAAACAAGATAAAAAGAGAAGGAAGGAGGGGAGAGAGAGAGAGAGAGAGAGAGAGAGAGAGAGAGAGAGAGAGAGAGAGAGAGAGAGAGAGAGAGAGAGAGAGAGAGAGAGAGAGAGAGAGAGAGAGAGAGAGAGAGAGAGAGAGAGAGAGAGAATATAAAACTGTAAGGTCCTTGTCCTCCCCACGTGCCCCCCCCCCCCCTTCAGCCTCCCACACACACACAAACATACAGACATACGCGCACTTTATCCTCCTCCTCCTCCTCCTCTTCTTAAACAGGCACGATAATTCTCTCAATAAAACCACCACATAACACCATTTTCCCACCAAACGAGGAGGAGGAGGAGGAGGAGGAGGAGGGGAGGAGGAGTAAGAGGAGGAGGAGGAGGAGGAGGGGGGGTTGGAAGCAAAACAAAAGCACTGAACAGAAAGACAAACACAGCTGGTAATCCGAAATGACTAGGAGATTAGCATCCAAACAACACAGGCGCCGATCTCCTCCTCCTCCTCCTCCTCCTCCTCCTTCTCCTCCTCCTCCTCTTCGTTCTAGATTTCCCTCCTCCTCTCTCCACAAAATCATCCTTCTTCATCTTTCTTTATTCCCATTTTTTCTTCTTCCTTATTCTCTTCCTTTCGTTATCCTTCCCCTCCCCCCTTTTTTTTGTGATGGAAAGAGAAAAGGGGGAAGGGATAATGTGGTGAAGGGGAGTGAAGGGAAAGGGGGTGAAGAGGGTGGGATGTGAAGGAAAATAAGGGTAAGAGAAAGGGAAAGAAAGGGAAGAGGAAGAGGTAAGTGGAAGGGGAGGGGACACGATTTAAGAGGGGAGAGGGAGGAGCTGGTCAAGAGGAGAGGAAGTGAGGGAAAGGAAAACAAGGGGAAAGATGGGGAGAGGCATGAGAGGATAAGTAAACAGAAGAAGATGGGGAGGTCAATAGAAAGGAGGGAATGGGGAAGAGAGGGGAGACTGCAGTAAAGGGGATGACAGGGGGATAGAGGTGAGGGAAAGGGATAAGAACGGGGTTGAAAATGGATGACGCGTGTATGGGGAAGAGAAGGAGAGGAAGGAGAACAGAATAAGGAGGAGGATGGATTGAAGGGAAAGGAGGGAAGGGGAAGAGAGGGGAGACTGCAGTAAAGGGGATGACAGGGGGATAGAGGTGAGGGAAAGGGATAAGAAGGGGGTTGAAAATGGATGACGCGAGTATGGGGAAGAGAAGGAGAGGAAGGAGGACAGAATAAGGAGAATGATGGATTGAAGGGAAAGGAGGGAAGAAGGGGAAGAAGGAAGAATGGGAAACTTGAAAGAGGGGAGACGAAGGGTAGAGGGAGTTTATGGGAAATCCGAGCAAAGAAGAGAGGGGGGAGAGAGATGAAGGGGAGAGGAGGAATAGGAGAGGAGGAGGAAGGGGTGCAGAGGCATGGAGATAGGGAGGAAGAGGGGATATAAGGAAACTGGGAATGAAGAAGAGGGGGAAGGAGTAGGGAGGGGGGGGGGGGGAGTCAGGGCATGAAAGGAGGAGAGGGGGGGGGGAGGAGAGGGGCATAAAAGGGGCATTCTCCACGGCATAAGATTAACCCCGGGGAAGCGAGACCCTGTGAACGGCGGCTCTCGGGGCAATAATCCGCTATGTCAACACTGGGGTGGGGGGTGGGGAAGAGAGAGAGAGAGAGAGAGAGAGAGAGAGAGAGAGAGAGAGAGAGAGAGAGAGAGAGAGAGAGAGAGAGAGAGAGAGAGAGAGAGAGAGAGAGAAAAAAACAAGCGAACCACAAACGGTAAATCTAGAAAGAGGAAGAAAAGACGAACGACAGGAAAAAAAAAAAAAACTAATAAAAACAAAACAAAAAATAAAAGAAAAAAAAACAGAAAACGAAAAACAAACAAGAAAACTAAAATTAAAAGGATGAAAATGACAAGAAAAAAAACGACAAAACTACACAACAACAACAACAACAACAACAACAACAACAACAACAACAACAACAACAACGACTTCTAACCTTCCTCCCCCACCCCCTCCACCCCCCCCTGCAAATGACCTAACCTTACCTGCAGACTAAGGCAGGTAAAACACCCCCACCCCCCTCCCTCCCTTCAAACACCCCCCCTTAAACCCCCCCCCTCCTCCCTCCCTCCCTCCCTTAAACATCCTCCCTCTCCCCCTCCCCCCTTCCCCCACCTCCTGACGGCGTAGCAGCAGACATTATGAGACAAGAATCCCTCCTTACGCCTTGTTCCCCGCGGCTCCTGCTGTCCGCCCCCCGCCAGGTGATGCCCCCTTGTTCTCTTCCTCTTCTTCCTCCTCCTCTTCCTCTTCTTCTTCTTCCTCTTCGTCTTCGTCTTCGTCTTTCTTCCTTGGTTCTTTGTGTTTTGCTGTTCTTTTTCCGCTATTTATATCAGTTCCACTATATCTCTTTCTCCTACTCCTTATTCCAGGGCTTATTCCACTTCTTCTCTATCCCCCCTACCTCACCACCACCCTTCCAGCCCTCACACATCGCCACCCAACACGAGAGAGATCAGCGAAGCGTTGAGGCGGCAGGCAGGTGGATGCAGGTGGGCGTAAGGGCGGGCGTCTGGGTGGGCAGGTGGGTGAGTGCAGGTCAGCGCCACGCATTAGCCGACACCGTATCTTCGCGGAGGTTCGGGGGAGCTCAGTAGCCGAGCCGAACTAACCGCCCTTTGCCGAGATAAGCACCCTTTCAAAACCTCCCTTGGGCTGGCGTTTACATGGGCCTTAGCGATGTTCCTGCAAGACTCGGGACCTCTCGTGGGTATGGGACTACGGGGTATGATTTGGGGGTGGGGTGGGTGGGGGTTCTCGGGGTCTGATCGGGGCGGGGCGGTGGGTGGGGTGCTGAGGGTATCAGATGAGGGAAGGCAGTTCGCCCCGCCCCTCCCGTGTCGTGTGAGCTGCTGCGTCTGCTCCTGCTGGTTTTGCTACTGATGGTGATGGAGGGGTGATAGGTGGGGGGGTGGGGGGTGGGGGTTAAAGGGGTGTTTTTATTGGGGGGGTTGGTATGGGGGAGTCTTGTGTTTTTTTATTACCAGTGGTGGGGGTAAATACTCGTGTTTGTTTGTTTGTTTGTTTGTGTTTGTGTGTGGTTACTTCTGGTCATTTTTAGGGTTTACGTTTTTCCTCTTCCTCTTCCTCCTCCTCCTCCTCCTCTTCCTACGTCTTCACTATTACCATACCTCTCCTCTCCTCCTTACCACCAAAGAGAAGGGTTATCGGAAGGCCCTGGGAGTCGCTGGGGTCTTTCTCTTCGCCCCGTCAGACCCATTCCAAGATCCATCGTAAGATATTAAAGTATCGCTTACGTAGGGTGTTTGATTCTGCCTCTTTTTTTTTATACAGGAGAGGAAGCAGTTCAAGGGCATTAAAAAAAAAGTGTAGGAAAAAAACAAGCTATGCGCTGCTCCTAGAAAAAGATAAAAGAAAAAAGTGGCCAAAAGAGAGGTCGATTTCGGGTGAAGATAAGGTGAAAGAAGAAGAAGTACAACAACAACAACAACAATAACAACAATAACAACAACAATAAAAACAACAACAACAACAACAACAACAACAACAGCAGAAAGAACTAGAAGAACAAGAACAAGAAGAAATGGAAGATGAAAAAGAAATAAAAGAAAAAAATACGAAAAAGAAACAGCAGGAAATCAAAATAATAATGACGATGAAAATGATGTGAGAAAAACAGAACAAGAAAAACAAGAACACGAACGAGAAAAGGAGAAAAAAAAAGAGAAATGGAGATGAAAATAATGATCGCAAAAATGACGCACAGAGAAAAAAAATAACAAGAACAAGAAAATAAAGATGATGAAGATGATGTAGAAGGAAAAGAAAGAGAGCAAAGAAAGAAATACAGATAATGGCAAAAGTGGCGTAGCAGAAAAAGAAGAAAAAAAAAAAGAATACCAACAAGAACAAAAACAAACAAAAACGAAAAAAATATATAAAGTAAAAAAACGAGAAATAAAAAAAATAAAAAAATACAGCTACATCTTCTCTCACCGTTCCCGTTCACCTGTTCCTGCAGCGCTCATTACGGCCCGGCTGACTCACCTCACCTCACCTGTAACTCCCCCCAACCCCGCCCCGCCCGAGCACTCAGGTGAGGGCGGCGAGGCGTGGAGACACACCTGAGCGGGACAACTCATCACGTACCTGGGGAAGAGGGAGAAAAAAAAAACGTTAGATAACAGATTTCGGTGGATAATAGTGGAGGAGGGGGGGGGGGCGAGATTAAAGGGGGAGGAGAGGAGAGAAGAGGGGAAAGAGAAAGGGAAGGGAAGGGAAAGAGAGGGAAATGGTAAGAGAAGGAGAAGGGGGAAAGGGCAAAGAATGGGAGGAGGAGAAGGGGGAAAGGGGAAGGAGAGGAAGAAGAGATAGGGAGGGAAGGAGCAGGAGGGGAAAGGGTAAAGGAGAAGAGAAAGGGTGAGGGAAGGAGGAAAGGAAAAAGGTGAATGAAGGAGGGGAAGAAAATGTGGGAAGGAGGGTGAAAAAGGTGAGGGAAGGAGCAGGGAGATAAAGACAGGGAAGGAGGGGAAAGAAAGGAGGTGAGAGAAGGAGGGGGAGCGGGAGGGAAGAAGAGAGAGAGGGGGAATAAATAGGGGGAGAAGTTGAGGGAAAGTAGGGGAGTAAGGAGGAGGGGGTGTCATGTCTCGGGGGTCAACATCAGATAAAAGTCGCTAATCCTCGCCCGCCGCGGAGTCACAAAAAAATATTAAACTTTATTATATTTTTAAAGGTCTTGTCCGGCCACCGTCAGACTCCTCCTCTTCTTCTTCATCTTCCTCTCAATCTTACACTTACTCTTCCTTTATTCCTCCTTTTCCTCTCCCTAAAACACCAGAAAGAAAAAGGAGAAAAAAAACAAAAAAACAGAAGTCCTTTTTTTTAACTTGAACCCAAAAGCATTTTTTTTTATATTTCCTTGACACGTAACAAGACGAAATAAACTACAAAAATAACAACAACAAAGCAACAACATACATCTCTCTCTCTCTCTCTCTCTCTCTCTCGCATCATTCTCTCACATATATATGCCAAAGAAGAACCTAAAGGAACATTATATGGGGAAGAGGAATGTAAACTCCCTCCTCCTCCTCCTCCTCCTCGAATTCCTCCTATCCTCTAAATCAGTGACCCTTCTCCCTTCGGCGTGGCAGGGGCGTGCGGGAGGAATGTGGAAGGGGCTGCTGAGGGCGGTAGTGGAAGGGATGAAGGGGGTATGGGTGATAGAATGGATGGTGGAGGAGGTTGGGGCTGAAGAGGTGGAAGTCAGGTGGATGGTACGGGTTGTAGTGGTGATGGTGGTGAAGGTGGTGGTAATGGTGGTGGTGATAGTAGGGTAGGTAGTGGTGGTAATGGTGGTGGTGGTGATGGTGGTGGTGGTGATGGTGGTGGTGAGGTGATGACAGAAGAAGATAGTGGATAACACGGAGGGTGGAGTTGACTGCTAAAGATGATGGGGTAGTGGTGGTGGTTGTGGTGGTCATTATGGAGGTGGAGAAGAAGGAAGAGGAGGTGGAGGAGACAGAGATTGGAGATGCAGGTAGTGGATAAGAGCAGGTGGAGTTGCAGTGACGAACATAAAAGTGGTGATGATAATGGTGATACAGCAAGGTCTTAGTGGAGAAGGTGGAGAAGGAGGTGGAATAAGGGTGGAAGAGAAGAGACGACAGTAATAGAAGTGGAGATAATGAATAAGTGATTGGAATAGATTGATAAACATGGAAGTGGATGCGATTGTGGATGATAGCAAGGTGGAGGAAGGTGGAGGGGGAAGAGGAGGAAGTGGAATTGGAGAAGTGGAGATAAGAGGTAATGGGTGAACAGCAATGGGTGGAGTTCTAATAATGAAAATGAGTGGATAGCAAGGTCGTAGAGGAGGAGGAGGAGGAGGAGGAGGAGGAGGAGGTGGAGGAGGTTGTGGAGGCTACCTGAGCATCGTGAGGCGTGGCGAGGGAGGGCAGTGGAGTGAGGCGGCGGTGGCGAGCGGCGATCACAGGAGCGGAACACGATTATAAGGTGGGGACGAGGCGAAGATCAGGGATTGGAGAGGAGGAGGAGGAGGAGGGGAGGGATAGAGGAGGTAGGATAGAAAGGGAAAGGATAGGACAGGGCAGGGAAAGGAGAGATTGCAGAAGAGAGAAGGGAGAGTATAGGAAGGGAGTGGAAAGAATAGGGAGGGTAGGACATGGATAGGAAATGATAGGAAGGGAAGGGGAAAGAAAGGGAAAGGATAAGGGAGGGAAAAGACAGGAAAGGAAAGGAAAGGCAGGATAGGAGAAGAAGAGATAGTAAGAGGGGAGGAATAAGAAAGGAAGAGAAGGAAAAGAAGGAAAGGGAAAGGATAGGGAGGATAGGGAAAGGTCAGGGAGGAAAGGGTGGAAGAATGGAAGGAAAAAAAAAAAGGTTGGAGAGAAAAGGAAATGAAAGGGAAGAAAAGAGTGAAAAACATTTTATTTCTCATTCACTGGATCTTAAATTTCTTCATCTTTTGTTTTCTTAGTCCTCCTCCTCCCCCTCCTCCTCCTCCCCCTCCTCCTCCTCTTCCATAACGGTGTCTCCCTCTACTCAGCTTACACTTGAAGGGAGGAAGGGAGAAGAAAGGAGATGACAGGATGCTGGATGAGATGAGAGGTGAGAGTTGCTGGAAAGGGATGCTGGTAGGTACGGGAATAGAAGAAGAGGAAGAAGAAGGAAAAGAAGAAAGAAAAGAAAAGGAAGAGAATAGATAGAGATGGAAAACCGAGGAATGAGGGAGAGAAGAAGGGAGGAGAGAAAAGGAATGGAAGAAAGAAGTAGGGAGACAAAAGAATAAAGGGAGAGAGGGAGAGAAGGAAGAATTGATGAAGGGAGAGGAGGGTGAAGGAATGGAATGGAAGGATGGAATGAGAGAAAAAAAGGGAGAGGGAGAGAGGGAGAAAAGGGAGAGGCCTGAGGCATGTCACGACACTTCTTCTCCCTCTCCCTCCTTCCTCAATTAGCAAACACACACACACACACACACACACACACACACACACACACACACACACACACACACACACACACACACACACACACACAACGTAACCTCCCAATTTTTTTTCTTCCTCTTCCTCCTCCTCCTCCTCCTCCTCCTTTTTCTTCTTCTTCTTCTTCTCCTTCTTTTTCTTCTTCGCCCTCTTGTCTAATATTTCTATCCTATCCTTCCTTCCCTAATATCTGTCCTCCTTCCCTCCCTCCTCCTCCTCTTCCTTTCCTCCTCCCCTCTCCCTTCTCCCTCCCAGCTCCCTCTACTCCATAATCTACCTTCCCTCCCCTTTCTCTTCCCTCTTCCTTCCACTCTTCTCCTCCTCCTCCTCCTCCTCCAATCCATAGTAACCACATTCCTTCCACCTTCCCTCTCTCCTCCCTCCACTTCACTCCACTCCTTTGTTTGAAATTCTTTACTTAGAGAAACTGAGGAATGGTGAAGAAATTGAATGTTCAGAAAGATAAAATGGAAAGAGAGATAGATAGATAAATGGATGGGTAGATAGATGGAAAGATAGACAGACAGAAAGAGATGTCGCAAATTTACTTACGTTCCTAATCTTAAAAATGATTAAAAAAAAAAAACAATAACGATGACTTTTAAACGTTATTAAGAATGCGAAAAATAAGTGAAAAATGTCGAGGAAGAAATTAAGAAAAGCAAAGAAAATAAATGAATAACGGAAATGATGATAAAAAGATAGACAAACAAGAAAAAGAAAAAAAAAACAGCACAGGACCCCATTTTCTCTTTATCCCATTCTAAAAAATAAATAAATAAATAAATAAATAAATAAATAAATAAATAAAAATAAAAATAGCACAGGACCCCAATTTTCTCTTTTTCTTCCCATTCTCACGGAAGGAAAACTTGAAGAAAAAGGAAGAAACAATAAGAGGAAGAGGGAAGAAGGAGGGAGGAAGGGAGAAGATAACAGGAAGGAAGGGAGTTTAGGAGAGAAGACAATGGAAAAAGACAAACAGACAGACAGACTTCCTGGTGGGTGAGAGAGAGAGAGAGAGAGAGAGAGAGAGAGAGAGAGAGAGAGAGAGAGAGAGAGAGAGAGAGAGAAGATAGGCAAAGAAAGAAAATAACGAAGACAAGGAAGGAATGAGGAAAGAAAACACACACACACACACACTAGAAGAGGCAACTAAGGTAAGGTTAGGTAAGGTAAGTTAAGGTAAGGTTAGGTAAGATAAGGTAAGGTAAGGTAAGATAATATAAGGTTAGGTAAGATAAGGTAAAATAAGGTAAGGTAAAGTAAGGTGAGGTGAGGTGAGGTTAGGTAAGGTAAGGTAAGATAATATAAGGTAAGGTAAGGTAAGGTAAGGTAAAGTAAGGTGTAAGGTGAGGTAAGGTAAGCTGGGGTGAGGTGAGGTGAAGGGTCAAATTTTGGGCGCTTGGGAGGCGGGGCAGGGGGGTGGGAGGGGGTCATAGGGCGGCGCGGGGGGCATGGGGAGGGCACGGGGCACGGGGCATGGGTCAAGGTGAGTCTTTCCAGGTGAGCGAGCAAATGAAGATGTGGGCGGCTGTTCCACCTGCTTCCCTGGGTCACTCGGGGCACGCATGACTGAAGCCGCTACCCCCGCCCCGCCCCGCCCCAGTCCTTGCCCCATCCCGCCCCGTGTGTCTCTTGTATCGTCTCCGCTATTCCTGTTTATCCATTTTTTTTGTCCTCCTCATATTGTCTCCCTTTTTCCTCTCTTCCTCTCCCTTCCCATCCATTGTTTTTTTTTTCCTCCTCATACTGTCTCCCTTTTTCCTCTCTTCCTCTCCCTTCCCATCCATTGTTTTTTTTTTCCTCCTCATACTGTCTCCCTTTTTCCTCTCTTCTTCTCCCTTCCTATCCATTGTTTTTTGTCCGCATACTGTCTCCCTTTTTCCTCTCTTCTTCACCCTTCCCATCCATTGTTTTTTTTTTCCTCCTCATACTGTCTCCCTTTTTCCTCTCTTCCTCTCCCTTCCTATCTATTGCTTTATCTTCCTTTGAGCGGTTCTTCATTTTCTCTCAATTCCTCCTTTTTTTGTCCTCTTAGCTCCCTTCCTAACCCTTGCTTCTTAATCATTTCTCTTCTTAATCCCTTTTAACTCTTTGCTTACTTTTATTATTCCCTCCCTTCCATTCCTCTCTTTCGTATCCTCTCTATTCTTTCTCCTCCTATCCTTTGCTTCTTCTCCCATTTCTCTCATCCTCTCCTTTCGTATCCTATCTTCTTTTTCTTCCTATCCTTTGCTTCTTGTCCCATTTATCTCATCCAATCCTTTCCTTCACATTCATTGCTTCCCTTTTCTTCTTTCTCCCTCTACTTACTCCTTACTTTCCCATTCTTCTTCTTCCTGAGCCTGACACACACACACACACACACACACACACACGAGGAAGGAAGGAAGACCAGGTAACGATTGATTCATTCCCAAGACTCCCACGCGAGGCACACCAAAGCCTTTCTTTTTTCTTCTTCTTCAGTGTGTCATCCTTCGTCAGCAGGAAGACAAGGAGGTGGAGGAGGAGGAGGAAGATCTGGGTTAAGGTGTCGTGGGAAGAGGTGCTGTGTGTGTGTGTGTGTGTGTGTGGAAAAGTATAATAAAGAACATGAAAAAGATGATTAGGAAGATGCGGAGGAAAAGGAAGGAGAAGAGGAAGAGGAGGAGGAGAATGAAGAGAAAAAATATTGGTAGAAAAGTGAAGAGAAAAAGGGAAGAGGAGGAACGAAAGGGAGAGAAGAGGAGGAGGAGAGAGAGGAGGAGGAGGAGGGAGGTAAAAGGATACAGGTGTGAAGGACAGCTACGGGCAATGTGTGAAGGAGGAAAAATGAAGGAAGGAAGGTGTTAAGGAGAGTGTGAAGGAGGGAAGGAAGGAGGTGGAGGGAAGGAAGAAACAAAAAAAAAAATTATGGAAAACAAGAAAAACAAACAAAAAGAATGCCAAAAACGCCACGCGGAGAGAGAGAGAGAGAGAGAGAGAGAGAGAGAGAGAGAGAGAGAGAAACCCAAGAGCCCGCGGCGTCTCCCTTTTCACCCTGACCACCACACACACACACACACACACACACACGGACAATGCCTCCCTGTACACCAGCACAAGAAGACGAGGCTATCAACATAAACAAAATCCTCCTCCTCCTCCTCCTCCTTCATCACGGCGCAAGGAGGAGGAGGAGGAAGAGGAGAGAAGACGTTACGAAGGAGAAGAGAGAAAAAAAAGCTAACGGAGGAAAGAAATTAAGAAATCGAGTTCGGAGAGGAAGAGAGAGACGGCGAAGCAGGAGGAAGAGGAGACGTGACGAAGAAGAGAGAAGAGGGAGAGAAGAGAGAAAGAGGGAGAGGAGAAAACAACTAAAAACGGAATCAAGAAATCAAGTAGAAGGTAAGAAGACAGGCAGAAGAAGAGAAGAAGAGAAGAGAGGAAGAGAAGAGGTTACAAAGAAGAGAAGAGGGAGAGAGACCGGGGGGAGAAGGAGAGAAGAGAGAAGAAAAAACCCAGCTAACGGAGGCAAGAAATCAAGAGGTAGGTAAGAGGCAGGTAGAGACACAAGAGGCCCCACACACCACCACCACCACCACCCTCAGGTCACCAACACTACGAGACCTTCGCGAGGGCAACACCGATTCCTCAACGTCCTCATTACTTGATATCCCGCCTCACGCATCTGTCTCCCCAGCCTCGCCCCCCGCCTCCCCACGTCCCCTCACAGCCTCCCCCCTTCGTGCACATGCCCTGACACCCTCTTCGGCGCCTCCCACGGACTTCAAAGGCCCTGGGAAGCGGCGGAGGGTGAGTTCTTGGAGTGGTTCTTGCGGCGTCTGGCAACACTGCGCGCGGCGTCCGTCCCTTGACCCTTGCTAGACGCCGCCGCCGCCGCCGCTACCAAATTTCTACTTCCCTCCCCCAAGAGTACTACGATGTGTTCTCCCCCTTCTACCCCCTTCCCCTTCTTCCCCCTCCTGCTCCTCTACCCCAGCTTCTACCTCCTCCCTTCCCCGACCCGAAAAAGATGAGAAAAACAGGATCCAGGAGAGTATTGGACCCGAGGCGAAGGTGGATGGTAGAGAGTTGAGTTGTGGAAATCTTCGAGTTTCTATCTGATTCTGTATCTCTTGAAGTCTTTTCCCTCTCTTCGTCTTTTCCACTCCTCTGCTTATTCTTTCTCTCTCTTCCTGGCGTTCAGTAGTAGTGTCTGAACCCCTAAAAATACGACTGAAACCATGATTCTACTAAAACTTGATCGGGAAGGAGAATATGGTGAGCTTCTAAGGAATCCAATCTTTTTTTCAGTCTTCAATTCCCATCCTGCTCCTTCCTAGAGTTTACTAATGGTGTCAGATTCCTTAAAAAGACAACTAAAACATTACGCAACTAACGAATGAACCGCCAGGAAGAATATAGTGCAGATAACATCAATTTTAAGGGGTAACCACAATCTTTTTTCCAGTCTCCAGTCCGCGCCCCGCTTCGTTCCCGCGCCGTGACTTTCATTTACCGCGTGTGTGTGAAGCGTTCAATGTATTCACGCCGGGAACCTCGGGGGAACGCTGCAGTAGGTGGGGGAAGGAGGCAACCCGCGGGCAAGACAAGACCTTAGACTGCCACCACCGCCACCCGCTACCCCGCTGCCAAAGGTACGATTTCTCCCGCCCCTTCGTTGCCCCGCGCGCTCCCCCTTGTAACCTCTCTTGCTCCCTCCTTCTCTCTCCCCACAAGCTATCCTCCTCCTCCTCCTCCTCCTACCCAACACGTAACCTCTTCCCACCTGACTCCTCTCTTCCTTCTCCCCAACCTGCACTCTCTCGCTCCCCACATCATCCTCTTTCTCCCCGTCTTCCTTTTCTCCCCTTCCCCACTTTGTAAGCTCTCTCCCCACAAGTCCCTCTCATCCTTCTTTACTTCTTCACTCCCCTGAAACTCCTCTTCCTCTTCTTCTTTACCTGTAACCTCTTCTCCTCTTCTTCCTCTTCCCTGTAACTTCTCTCCTCTCCTCTTCCTTAACTCATAACCTCTCTCCTCTTCCTTTCCTCCTCCTTCTCTTCCTATTCCTCAGCCTGTTACATCTCTCCTCCTCCTCTTCTTCGTCTTCCCTAGCCTGTAACCTTTCCTCCTCTTCCTATTCCTCAGCCTGTTACATCTCTCCTCCTCCTCTTCTTCGTCTTCCCTAGCCTGTAACCTTTCCTCCTCTTCCTCCTCCTCCTCCTCTTCCTATTCCTCAGCCTGTTACCTCTCTCCTCCTCCTCTTCTTCGTCTTCCCTAGCCTGTAACCTTTCCTCCTCTTCCTCCTCCTCCTCCTCTTCAGCCGCCACCACACACTATTGTTCTTTCTCAGCCAGTCTCGTGTGCCACTTACCAGCGCGGCGATAGGGGGGAAGAGAGAGGGGGAGACACTCTGCTTGCCCTCCCGTACCCTCCATGCCCCCTTGCCCCTGTATACTGGCTTCCACAGACGAGGCTTTCTTGCTAGCGGGAACACCATCACCACCACCACCTCCACTTCATCACCAGCATCACCTCCACTTTACCATCATCACCACCATGACTGCCAGGACTGTTCCACTCATCCACCATTCGATTCGTCAACCAATTCTTGTGTCTCTATTTAACCTGTATTGATCGAACTTTAATTCACTGCTATAAGTCTTTCCCTATTCAGAATCTCATCGACATCACACACATTATTTAAAATCCTTCTACGACCCATTTCCAGCTCTCACTACCAGAAACTTATCAATATCACCCATAGAGCTTATACCCAACACTATGAGGTTGATCTAGAGTCTGAACCCTTTGCTAAGAGCTGAACCGATTCCTATGACCTTACCCAAGAGATAAAACCATTACTATGAGATTGAATCCTTTGTTACGAGTCTTTCCCTGCTCTCTCTCTCCCTCAGAACCTTATTGAAATCGCCCAGAAACCTAATATTCCTTTCCCATGACTTATTTTCAGCTGTCTCATTACCAGATCCTTATTGAAATCACTCAGACCTTAAACCTATTCATACTAATCCCTCGCTACTCTTACTATCAGAACCGAGAGCTTTACCCTTCCCTGCGAGTTCCTTCCTGCTCCCTCCCACCCCGATCCTTAGGTTGGTAGTGTCAGAAGCTCACAACCCTCACACCAACTATTTCCAAAGGCCAAAAAGAAGGTTAATCGAGTTCTAATGAGTGTTCTTTTAGGTTCACGGTACAGAAGAAGGCTCAGACTACCACCAGGGTCATAAAAGTACCCCTGGAAATGCCCTAAACTCCCATGAAAGACTAGTAAATTACGTGTTCTTGGGCGCAGAAATGTTTAAAAATATGGCCCTTACCCTTTCCTGTGAGTTCCTTCCTGCTCCTTCCCTCCCCGATCCTTAGCCCTTACCCTTTCCTGTGAGTTCCTTCCTGCTCCTTCCCTCCCCGATCCTTAGCCCTTACCCTTTCCTGTGAGTTCCTTCCTGCTCCTTCCCTCCCCGATCCTTAGCCCTTACCCTTTCCTGTGAGTTCCTTCCTGCTCCTTCCCTCCCCGATCCTTAGCCCTTACCCTTTCCTGTGAGTTCTTTCCTGCTTCTTCCCTCCCCGATCCTTAGCCCTTACCCTTTCCTGTGAGTTCCTTCCTGCTCCTTCCCTCCCCGATCCTTAGCCCTTACCCTTTCCTGTGAGTTCCTTCCTGCTCCTTCCCTCCCCGATCCTTACTGCCATTCCCCGGAGCGGCTGAACGCACCACTGCCCGCCGCCCCTCGCCTCCCGCCGCCGTCAGTAGCCCTTCAGTAGTCAAGCCGACACACTCTGCTGACCTCACACCCACGGACAACACAATCACCCATGACACGACCTCCAGCCCCCTTCCCCCCATCTTCTCCCCTCCGACCCAAGTTCTTTATCTCTATTTTTTTTCTCTCACCTTCGTACTCTTCTTCTTCTTCCTCTTCCTCCTCCTTCTCCTACATTCCTTATATAATCTCCACTTTCTTCCTCCTTTTCCTTCTTCATTTCTTTTCTCCTCTACTTTCTTTTTCTTCCTACTTCTTTATTCAGTATCTTTCTTTTCTTTTTTTCTTTCTCCGCCTTCTTCTTCTTCTTCTTCTTCTTCTTCTTCCTCCTCCTCCTCCTCCTTCTACGTTCCTTATCTAATCTCCACTTTCTTCCTCCTTTTCCTTCTTCATTCCTTTTCTTTTCTACTTACTTTTTCTTCTCTACTTTCTTTTTCTTCCTTATCTTCCCTTTCTTTTTCTTCCTCCTCCTCCTTCTCCTTCTTTCCTTATCTTATTTCCACTTTCCTCCAACTTCCTATTTTCCTTTCCCTCTTCTACTTTCCCAGTGATATAGATAGATAGATAAATAGGTAGATGGATAGATAGATAGATAGATGGATAGACAGACAGATAGAGATTGATGGATAGACAGAGAGGTGAATGGAGAATGGAATAACATCACCACCATTACCATCATCACTATCATCACCATCACCACCGCCGCCAAAGCCAACCACACCACACCACAAGATGCAACCAAAAAAGGAAAAAAAAAAAAGAAAAAAAAAAAACGTCACTGCTTGAGAGCGAGACTAAAAGAGCAACAATGGCGAGTGTAAAGAAAAGAAAAAGAGATGAATTGACGTAAAAAAAGAGAAAGAGAAAGATAAATAAAAGAGAGAAACAGAGAACAGAAACCAAGAAGAAGAAAAAAAAGAGAAAACAAAAGGTCACGCCATATAATGAAACAACCACACAATTGAAACGTAAGAACGAACGAACACACACACACACACACACACACACACACACACACACACACACACACACACACACACCGAAAAAAAAGAAAAAAAAAAAAGAGGAAATGAAAACTGAAATTCCACGAAACTTAAGAAAATTTCACAACTTAAAAAAAAAAGAAGAAAAGAGAGAAAAAGCGATGACTTGGAAAATAGGAAAATCAGAAGAAAATTAACGGTAAAAGGAAAATTAGTTAACATGAACACAAGAGAGAGAGAGAGAGAGAGAGAGAGAGAGAGAGAGAGAAGTAATACCAAAATAGGAAAACGAAGTCAAGTCTGAGTGGAAAGAACAATGGCGTCTCTCTCTCTCTCTCTCTCTCTTGCAGTAGTAATAGTAGTAGAGGTAGTAGTAGAAAAGTGGTATTGCCTATAGTAGTGCTTGTATTAGTAGTAGTGGTGATGGTAGTGGTGGTGATGGTAGTGGTGGTGGTGGTGATGGTGGTGGTGGTGGTGGTGGTTCTTGCCCGCCTCAGTGTCGCCAAGCTGTCCTTCAATCCCCACACAAGGCTCTCCTCCCCTTCTCTCCCTCCTCCCCACCGCCATTCCCCTCCTCCCTATTCTTCCTCACTCCCTCTCCCCCTCTCTCTCAATCCATTCCTTCAGTCTCCCCTACAAAAACTTTCCTCCTCCCCATTCCTATTCCTACTCTCCCCATCTCCTTCTTCTCCTCCTTTTTCTCTCTCTCCCATTCCCTTCTCCCTTTTCTTTTTTCTTTCTTTCTTTTTTTGTTCTTGTTCTTCTCCCGGTCCACTCCGTCGGGTCCTTTTCCTCCTCCTCCTCCTCCTTCTCCATTCCTTCCTACTCCATTATTCTTTTTTACTATCATCTTATCGTTCGTTCCACACATTCCATCCCA
>NC_066559.1:9191700-9199200 GCF_024679095.1 Eriocheir sinensis
AGGAGGTCAGGAGCAGTACGGAGACGAAGAAATGTGAACAAAAAGTAAATTAATCTACTCAAGTCCAGCTCACCCTCAGGCCTTGGAGAGAGAGAGAGAGAGAGAGAGAGAGAACAGGTAGGCAAGGAGGCAGGTAAAGGCAGAGGTAAGAGAGAAAGAAACAAAGCAAACAACGCGATATAACAATAGAGTTTGAATAGACGCAAGCAACAACAGTACAATGGAAGTGAAATAAAAGAAATAGTGAAGAATGGAATTGAGTAAAAGAGTATATTTTTTGGACTAACGAGAGAGAGAGAGGGAGGGAGGAGGGAGAGAGGGAGAGAGAGAGAGAGAGGGAGGAGGGAGAGAGGGAGAGAGAGAGATGGAAGACTGAAATAAAGAGAAGAGAGGAAAGAGAGACAGGCAAACGGCACTTGAACAGAAAAAAAATAAAGAGAAAAAGAGTTGAAAAAAAATGCGTGGACCTTTGAAAAGAGTTAATGACTTGATACTCGTTTTTTAGACTGAAAGAGTTAATGCTGAAGAAAAGTGGAAATAACATAAGAAAAGAGGAAGAAAGGCGGATTTACAGAAGAGGAAAAAAGGCAAGCTTACACATCGAAGGGGAAGGAAGACAGGCGGTTTGAAGATGGTAACTATGAAGAGGAGAGAAAAGCCATATGGTAAGAAAACGATGAGGATGACGGGAAGTGTGGAGAAGAAGAAGGGAGACTATAGGAAAGATGAAGGAAGGAACGTTGCAGAGAAAAAGAAAACGTGATGATGGCAGAGGAGAGATTAGGCGAAAGAAGAAGGAAAAGAGACTGAAGAAAAGAAGACAAAAAATGATGAGAACAAACTATAAATAAAAGAAAGGAAAACAACAGAAAATAAAGAAAAAAATGCATAAAAAAAAGGAGATGAATGAAAACTACATAAAGAGTTGACGAATAAGAGAGAGAGAGAGAGAGAGAAGGTGGCCATTTCTTGCACTACTTGCGCGGCGGGAGGTGTTAGAGGTAGGTGGGTAGTGGTGGGCAGTGGTTGGTGGGTAATGGTGGGTGGGTAGTGGTGGTGGTGGACGGGGGGGTAGGGGTGAGTGGGTAAGAAGCGTAAGTAACTCTGTAAGTCACTTCGCTGCTTGAAAACCGGTTGGGGACTCGAGGCGCCGCGCTCCTAATACAATCAGAGGAACACCGGGCAGTGACCTTATACCCAGCCACAGCCACAGACGCAGCATCAGACACAGCCTCACAACACCCACAAATAGCTTCATAAAACATCACCACCACAGACCAAAACAGACAGATATACAGACTCAAACACAGACTCACCAACAGACAAACAACTTCAAACAGAGCATTACCACAGCAACAGAGAGACTCAAACACTTCTACAGACAGCCACGTGAACACAGGGCTTCCCACGCAGCAATACACACACACACACAGACACATCTTCAAACACAGCCACACAGACAGCACACCATCACCACCAGGTCACAGCAATACAAAGGAGGTGGCCACAGCGAAAGCCACACTATATATATACCACACCAGGGCCACACTCGCGACAATAGACCTACGATTCGAGGAGATAAGAGAGAAATGGGTAAACAGCCTCTTCCTTCTTCTTCCCTTTTCATTCTTCTCCTTTTCGTCCTCATCTTAATCTTTCTCTTTATCTTCCTTCGTCCTCCTCCTCCTCCTCGTCCTTGTGGTATTTCAATGGTTTTCCTTCTTCTATTCTCTACTCCTTCTCTTTCTCCTCATTCTCTTCTCCCTCATCTTTATCGTCCTCCTTCTGTTCTGTCAATGTTTTTTTTTTCTCCTCTTCCTTTTCTCCTCTCATCCAACTCTTCTTCGTTTTCGTTCTCCTACTCTTTGTTTCCTTATGTCACCTCCTCCTTCTCTCTCTTTTTCGTCCTCCCTCTTGTGTTTTTGATATTTCCTCCTCCTCCTCCTCCTCCTCTTCCTCTTTGTTCTAGTTTTCCTACTTCTTGTTTCCTTCCACTTTCAAGTTCTCCTCCTCCTCCTCTTCCTCTTTTCAACTGCATTCTCCGATCTCTTGTTTCCTCCCTTTCGTGTCTTCCTCCAATTATTCCTCCTCCTCCTCCCACGCTCCCTCCTTCCCTCCTCTTTTTTCTCCTATATGATTTCCTTCCACTCCTTCCCTTCCCTCCCCCTCTTCTTTCTCTTCCTCTCAGTCCCTCATTTTTTTTTTCATTTCTCCTCCTCATCTTCCAACTACCTGATACCCCCTCTCTCTCTCCTCCTCTTCTTTCCCTCTCCCTCTCTTTCCCTTCCTCCCAAATCCCTCCTTTTTCCATTCCTCCTTTTCATCTCCTTCCTCCCACCGGGGTCTCGGGTTTTCGTATCTCTCATTCGTTTTCTCTTTTATTCCTCTATTAGAAACCAACAATCAGGGTCTCCATCGGTCTCCCTTCCCTCTCGTGGTTCGTCTTATCTCACCTGAGTCTCTTCTCTTTCTCTCTCTCTCTCTCCTCTTTACCTGTTCTATTGAAATGGTTTATTATTAATTTTTTTTTTATCCTCTGTCTATTGCGTGCATTTATCTTTATTTCTTGGCTTACATTATCATCCTTGTTTTTCTTCTTATCCTGCATGTTTTTTTTCTATTAATTTTCTGTCATCTCGTCGGGTCAGCTTCTTTCCCTCTAACCTCACCTTCTCTTCCTATTTTTTCCCCATCCTTTGACCCGTCCAGTTGTCTTTTCTTTCTTGGCTTACACTCCTGTCCTAAGGGGTCGTAAGTCTCTCTGTTAAGGGGCCGGAGCAAAGGGTTTCAAGGTGTGCCAAGTGTTGTAACCTTAAGTCCGTTTCAATGACCAAGAACTCCATTAGCGGGGAAGCGATTAGCAGACCATTACATTGCATACATTACTCTGGGGTGAGGCCAAGCGCGTAATTGTTGTGTGAGAGAGAGAGAGAGAGAGAGAGAGAGAGAGAGAGAGAGAGAGAGAGAGAGAGAGAGAGAGAGAGAGAGAGAATAATAAAAAAGAGAAAGTAACCAAAAAAATGCACAACAGAATATAGAAATAATAAAAAAAAGAAACAAAATTAAAGTAGAAAGACATACAAAAATAAAAGAAAGGAAGGAAGAAGGAAGGAAGAAGAGATAGACAGATAGATAGATAGATAGATAGATAGTGAGTATATATATAATCTACTCACCGCCTTCGTTTTTTTTATCTACTTCCACTTTCGGTCTCTCCTCGACATGTGATTCTTACCTGTGAAAGAAAAGAAAAGGTTAGTCCAATAATAATAATAATAATAATAATAATAATAATAATAATAATAATGATAATAGTACGTTGTGGTGAGCGAATAGAGGAGATGAAAACGTGAAAGTAGGAAGGAAGAAAACACGGCTAGGAGAGTGGAAAGAAAGAAGAGAAAAAGAAAGAAAAGAAAAAAAAACTAAACAATAAAGATAGGAAAGAGAATAAGAAAGAAAGGAAGAAAGACTGGAGAGAGAGAGAGAGAAAAAAACACTAATAAGGAAAGAAAAGAACAAAAATAACAAAAAAGAAAAGAGAGAGAGAGAGAGAGAGAGAGAGGATAGCCAATAAGGAAGAGGAAGATGAGCAACGGCGGGTCAAAGGTCAGCGAGGGGTCAAATATGGTAAAGGACCCCCTCCCATCCTCCCCCTCCTCCCTCCCCCCCTTCCTTGACCACCCTTGAGGCAGAATATTAACGATGATTAAATGCGATGACGAAGGCGATGGTGAAGAGGAGATAGTGAAGGGGGGGGAGAGGAAGGGAGGGAGAGGGAGAGGAAGGGAGGGAAGGGGGAGGGAGGTAGGGAGGGTAGAAGAGTGAGAGAAAAACAATAGAAAAGAATGATAAAAAAAGGAAAAGATGAAAGAATGAAAATAAAAAGATAAAGGAAGATGGAACAGAAAAATATGTAAGAAATAAAGGAATAAGAAAGTAAAGAATGAATAGTAGACAGAAATAAAGGAAAGGAAGAAGGGAGGAAAGAAAAGAGAATATAAAATGAAAAAGAAAAAAAATAGCATTCTCTCTCTCTCTCTCTCTCTCTCTCTCTCTCTCTCAGACTCTTCATATACCCTCCAGCGATTAATCTCTCCCTCCTTCCCTCCCTCTTATCCTCCTTCTCCCCTACCTTCCCCCTCCCTTCCCTTAACCCATCACCTCTCTCTCCCTCCCTCCAGCACCTCCATCTCTCTCTCCCTCTTGTCTTTCCTTCCCTTCGTCCCTTCGACACGCAAACACCCGCCAGATAAGACAGGATTTACGACTTGCAACGATGCTATCCACGCCATCTCTGAGGCTGGGCGCGGCGTGTGGCGGGGAGGAAGACGAGGGAAGGCGAAGAAGGAAGAGATAGAAGAGGAGAGGAGGCAAGGAGAGAGGAGAGAAAAGAAGAGAGGAATGGTGAGTAGAGGAGAGGATAGGAGAGGAGAAGCAAGGATGAAAAGAGGAAATGACTGGAGGGGAGAAGCGAGAGGAGAGGAGAGAAGATAGGAAAAGAGGAAAGGATAGGAGAGAAGAGAGGAGAGGGGAGGGGAGAGGAGTAGAGGAGAGGCATTGCTATAGGGTGGCGATTTCAATGCTAGTAATTTTGATGCGGCCGTAAGTAGTGATCCAAATGACCGCGGCTTTATTTGTATTTCTTAAGCGTGTTGACTTGCTCGTGGCTTCAAAGGGAGAAAGAAAAGAAAAGAAAGAAAATGAAAAAGAAAGAATGCGAGAAATGAAGAAGTAGATACCTCTCCATTACTCTCTAAAGTGTTAATATACTAAATACAGAACAAGTTAAACAATAGTATAAAATGAAAAAAAATAAAACAAAAAAAAAAAAAAAAAAAAAAATTATGAAAATATGAAAAAACGAAACAAACCGAGACAGGGATAGATGATAGAACATATAGACAGAGAGAGAAGGGAAGGATAAGGAAGAAAAAAAAAAAAAAAAATATAAAAATAAAAATATAAATAAATATATAATAGGCAAGGAAGGAAGAGACAGACATAGATGACAGACAGACAGAAGAAGAGAGAATATGAAAGAAGAAAAAAAAAAAAAAAAAGAGAAAAATTTGAAATATAACAAAAAAAACACCCATAACATCACCATCATCAACAACAACACTACCAACCAACAACAATAACAAATACAACAACAAAGACGCAGACAACCACAACGAAACTGTTATTCAAGTCAGGGTCAGATTTTACAAATGAACTCGTCAAAGGGACTGTCGTGGTTATCCCTCCCTCTACCTCCCTTTTCCCTCCCTTCCCTCCAATCTTTCCTCCATCCCTCTTTACCTTAATCCTCTCTTTCTCTCTTTCTCTCATCCATCCTTCATTTCCCGCCACAAGCTCCTCCTCCTCCTCCTCCTCCTCCTCCTCCTTCTTCTCCTCTTCATTTACAAACCACTTCCATTCTTGTCCCTCCTCATCTCTTCCCTCCCTTTCCTTCCCTACTCTCTCCCCCTTCCTCCCCTCTCTCTCTCCCCACTTCACCCTTTCCTCCTCCCTCCCTTTATGACCCTCCGTCCACCACATGACCTCTCCCCCCGGGCCGCAGGTGAGGTCGGGGCCGGGCAGGTGAGGTCAGGTCGGCTCAGGTCAGGTCACTCGGGGCCAGGTGGAGGGTCAGGGTCAGCCGCGGCGGGTCATTCCATCCCTCACCTGGGCGGAAGGGACAAGCCGATTTACCTGTGTTTGTTTGTTTGTTGTTTTATTTTTTGGTCGAGTTATTTTTTCGGATGATTGATTTATATTTCTTTTTTTTCGTTTTTTTTTCTCTATAATTATTTTTTTTTTAATTTGTCCTTTCTCCCTATTTCCTTGTTTCACTTCATCCTCTTTTTTTTCTCTGGTTGTTGCTTATTCTTCTTCCTTTCTTTCCTGTTTTTACTTTCTTTTTCAATCTCCACGTTACTCCTTTTCTAATTCTGTTTATTGTTAGTTATCGCTTCTTCTTCTGCAGCCCTCATTTTAATTTTCTTTCCCTTTTTTATCCTTTATCCTTTTCACTCTTTCTTTGCTTTCTTTTTCCTTGTCAGACTCATTTTTCTAGTTCCTCCTCCTCCTCACCCTTCGCAAACCTCTTCTACTACTACTACTACTACTACTACTACTACTACTACTACTACTATGTTTTCTCTTCCTTTTACTTCTCATTATAGTTTTTACCTTCTTTGCCTTTCTCTTGATTTTCTCTCCATTCTCATTTTTCTCTTTCTTTCTTCATCTCTTCTTTATTTCTTTAACCTTCTTTCTTCAATCTCTCTTTACGTTACTCCTCTTTCCCACGCTTCCTTTGCTACTACTACTACTACTACTACTACTACTACTACTACTACTACTACTACAATCATCACTATTCCACCTCCTTCGTCCTCCACCTAGTCACCTTTATCTCCATTTTCTCACCTGTCGGCCGTTCACAGGTAGGCCTCGTTACACTCCGTCGCCCCCGCAGCCACTTCACATGTCCTCCTCCTCCTCCTCCTCCTCCTCCTCCTCCTCCTCCTCCTCCTCTTCTTTTCCTTTGTTCTTATCCTCTCCTCCATCTTCCTTCCATAGGTTGAGTCGATTTTTGGGGTTCCTTTTGTTTTATTTTCTGATTTTTTTTTCCTATTTCTTTGTTTCTGTTTATTCTCCTTTTTTTCTTCTTCTTTTTGCTTCTTCTCTTCTTCCCTTCTTTACTTTAACTTCTTTATCCTCCTTTTTTCTTCTTTTTGCTTCTTCTCTTCATCCTTTCCTTCCTTTAATTTCTATCTCTTTCCTTTTGTGTGTTCCTAATTTTGTCTCTTATCTCCTTTGCAGTTTCTTATTTCTCTTTTCATTCTCATTTTTTTCGTTTTCTTTATTATCTTCTATTTCTTTACGTTACTCCTTCCTGTTTTCATATTCCTTCTCTTTTCCACCTTTTCTTTGCTTCTGTTTCCTTGTCTAACACATTTATCTCTCTCTCCTTACCTCTTCCTCATTCTCATTCCCTCCTTTTGCTCCTCCTTCTCCTCCTCCTCCTCCTCACCCCCTGCTCCCCATCATCTTTCACCTCTCTCATCCTTTCTTGTTTTTCTTCTCCCTCCTCCCCATCTCCCTCCCTTCCCCTCCCCCCCTCATTCAGCCCCATCAATCACACATAAGAGTAGGTGATGGGTGCCCCTTTCTACCCCTTCCTCTCTTCCTCGTTCTTCTCCTCCTCCATCTCTTTGCTCCCTCCTCCTCCTGATATCTCCCTTCTTTTCCTTCTCCCTTTCCTCCGTACCTCACCTTCCCTCCCCCTGATACAGCTTCTTTCCTCCTCTTCCTCCTCCTTGAATCAACAGCTGCTCTTCCTCCTCCCCGATTCACCTTCCCACACACCCACACACACACACATACACGCACGCACGCACTCACACGGTCATTAAATTGTCACGCACTAAAAGCAAGGTTAGTTGATGCGTGGCCTGATGATTTTTCTCCCTCCCTTTTTTTAGAGAGATTGATAGAAAAAGTGAATTA
>NC_066559.1:9201700-9246700 GCF_024679095.1 Eriocheir sinensis
AGAATGAAGAATATTTCTATTTTCATTTTCCTCATTTTAAACAGCGCGAAGTATCCTCATTCATCCATTTATCAGCTTTTTTTCTCTTTTTTCTTTCTCTCAAATCACAAAAGAAATATCCCTCATTGTTCCATTTATTAGCTTTTTCTCTTATTTTCTTTCTCTCGAACCACAAAAGAAACAAAGTGAAGAAGGAAAGAAAAGAATAGAAATAAAAGATGTCTGGAAGTTGATCAGCCCTTCATTTGCATTCCCTCCTTTTCCTCAACAATAGACAAGTATCCATCATTTCTCCCTCCGTTTATCCTCTCCCTCTCTTGTCCTCTTTCAAATCTCAAACAAAAGAAAGAAACGAACCAAATCAAAAAAGAAAATGCGTCTTGGAAGTTTAAAAGCTCATCATTTGAATTCCTCGTAACCCTTTTTCTTCCATTAATTCTCTTTTTCTGTAATTCTTTTTCTCTCCAATCTCAATCATCAGAAGAAAGGAACAAAATGGAGAGAGAAAAATAAGTGTCTTGGAAGTCTTTAAGTTTAACAGCCCATCATTTGAATCCCTCGTAACCCTTTTTCTTCCATTAATTCTCTTTCTCTCAAATCTCAATCATCAGAAGAAAGGAACAAAATGGAGAGAGAAAAATAAGTGTCTTGGAAGTCTTTAAGTTTAACAGCCCATCATTTGAATCCCTCGTAACCCTTTTTCTTCCATTAATTCTCTTTTTCTGTAATTCTTTTTCTCTCCAATCTCAATCATCAGAAGAAAGGAACAAAATGGAGAGAGAAAAATAAGTGTCTTGGAAGTCTTTAAGTTTAACAACCCATCATTTGCATCACTCTTAAATATTGTTCTTCTATTATTTCTCCCATTTATTCTCTTTCAAACTCAACCATGTAAAGAAGCAAACGAATTAAAGCAAGGTAGAAAATAAAGTGTTTAAACTCTAAAGTATAAAACTCCATCACTCGCATCCTTTGTAACAATCATTCTTCCTTTATTTCTCCCATTTACTCTCTTTCAAACTCAACCATGTAAAGAAGCAAACGATTTAAAGCAAGGTAGAAAATAAAGTGTTTAAACTCTAAAGTATAAAACCCCATCACTCGCATCCTTTGTGACAATCATTCTTCCTTTATTTCTCCCATTTATTCTCCTTCAAACTCAACCATGTAAAGAAAAATATAAAAACCCCATCACTCGCATCCTTTGTAACTATTATTCTTCCATTATTTCTCCCATTTACTCTCTTTCAAACTCAACCATGTAAAGACGCAAACTAATTAAAGAAAGGAAAAAGAAAATAAAGTGTCTGAAATATAAAACCCCATCACTCGCATCTTTTGTAACTATCATTTTTCCATTTATTCTCTTTCAAACTCAGCCATGTAAAGAAGCAAACGATTTAAAGAAATAAAGAAAATAAAGTATCTAAAGTATAAAACCCCATCACTCGCATCCCTCGTTTTCTTCAACCCTTCCTCGACGCGTGTTTGCCTAAGTCAGCCCTGAAGACGGAGGGAACACAGCTGATCTCTTTTGTCTAAGGCAGGGAAATCATCACGTGAATGCCTCCGGACCAACGGTAAGTGAAGGACAAACACGGACGGGCAGGCGCCAGAGTTCCCAAATTATCGTACTCACCGCATTGCATTGTCGTAGTTTCTGACCGATAACTATAGCAAAAAACAAACAAACCTCAATGAATAACAGTTTTAATGCTGACTTTGATGATTTTCTGTCGATATTTGTGTAGGTACGAGAGTTTAAGGCTTGAAAATGATAAATACGTTGTGGTGAATACGATAATCTGGCAACTCGGGCTAAAAGTTGAACAGGTAAAGAGAAAAGAAGGTAAAGTTGGGGGGATACACTAGAGCTGCGCGTGGCCTCAGTGCTCATCTCCGTCGCATTGGCCCATGAGTTTGCGGTGGAAAGAGAGTCCATCACCCCGGGACACATGGCCGATGATGATGATGATGATGATGATAAGGAGTTAAAAGTTGAACAGGTAAGAAAAGTAAGATAGATGGATGATAGATAGATAGATAATAAAACAACGATAAAAGTAAGAAATAAACAAATTAATAAATAAATAAGAGAAAGGAAAATAGAAAAGAAAGCAGAAAATAATAATAAATAAAAGATAAAGTAAAAGAAGGAGGAAGAAAAGAGAAAAGTAAAGAACATGAAAAAAGTGAAATAAGAAGAAAAATAAGAGCAAATGAGAATGAAAGAAAGAGAAAGATAGGTAGATAGATAGATAGATAGATAGAGAAAAAAAAAAGTCACAGGTCAGGTAAGGTAAAGGAAGGTTGGTTGACAGGTTAGTGCAAATACCAGAAGTGAATGCAAGAAAAAATAGCCGGAGGACAGTACTTGCGCTCTCTCTCTCTCTCTCTCTCTCTCTCTCTCTCTCTCTCTCTCTCTCTCTCTCTGTCTTCCATTGTGTTCGGGACCGTGACACTTTCTATGGTAAGGACGTGATTGGGGGGCAAGAGAGAGAGAGAGAGAGAAGAGAGAGACGAACCATGTATTCAATTGCAATATGTAGGATGTAAAAATAAACAAATAAAATAAAATATCAAAAGAAAACGAAAAAAAAAAGTAAGAGGAAGTAGATGTAGAAGAAAGGAACAGGAGAACATTAGTACACACACACACACACACACACACACACACACACACACACACACACGGTTAAGTCTTAGCATTCCTTTTTCAACCTTTAATTATAATGTGTCCTAAATATTTCAGTCCAGGTCTCTCTCTCTCTCTCTCTCTCTCTCTCTCTCTCTCTCTCTCTCTCTCTCTCTCTCTCTCAGGCGTGACCCACATCAGCCGAAGACTCGCCTGCATCTCGTCCAGCCACCTAACGGGTCTCTCTCTCTCTCTCTCTCTCTCTCTCTCTCTCTCTCAAGAATAACAATAACAAGAGTAAGATTAACAAGAACGAGAATAATAAGAAGAAAACGAGAAAGATGAAGATAAAGAAAAAGAAGAAAATGAAGAAAAGAACAAAATGAAGAACACACACACACACACACACACAGATTACGAGGCGGCTTTCTCAATCACTATCCGCATTCCACTTCGCTGTATGCATATTAAAGGAGGCGTATAACGAAACGACCTTCTCTTCGTTCACTGCTCATTAGTTTTCTTCGTTAACACTTGGCTTGTCTTCTTTGTCTTCTTTTGTCTTCTCCTTTACCTTTCCTTCATCATCATCTTTCTTCGTTTTCTTCTTATTCTTGTTTTCTTTTTTCTCACTGTTATTATTTTTTGTTTCTACTTGTCTTCATCTTTCTTCTCTTTTTCTTCGTTTTTTTTGTGCTAACTTTAATTCTCGTTCTTCTTACTTTTGATCTCATTGTTATTGTTGTTCTAGTTGTATAGTGTTTCTCTCTCTCTCTCTCTCTCTCTCTCTCTCTCTCTCTCTCTCTCTCTCTCTCTCTCTCATGTTCTCCGGCTTCCTTTATGCAAATCAGGAACAATTACCTAATCAGATCAGGTGTCCTCCCTCCCTCTCGTTAGCTTTTACCTTCCCTTCCTTCCTTCCATTCCCTTACATTTTTGCACGCTTCAGTCATTCCCTCCCTCCCTCCCTCCCTCCACCTTGCCCTGGCCCCTCCCTTTCTTCTTGCCTTCCTCTTCTCTTTCTTGCTTTTTTCAATCCTTTTCCTCCTTCTCTCTTCCCATTTATTTGCTTCTCTTTATCTTTTTTTGAACCCCTCTTTCCTCCCCTCTATCCCTTCTACTTTCCTCAAATACACTTTTCCTCCGTCCATTTTCTTCTTCTTTTCTTCTTCTCCTTCCTCTTTCTTTACCTCCTTCTCCTTTTCTTCCTTCTCCTATCTTCCCCATTTCTTTGCTTCTCTCCATTTCAATCTTTGTTTCCTCCCTCCACTCTGCTTCCTCCTCTCCTTTTCTTCTTTCCTCTTCCTCCTTTCTTGCATTCATTTCAACATCTCCACGCTTGACTCCCTCCCTCCCTCCCTCTCCCTCCCCTCCTTCCCACCTGTCTCCCTCCCCCTCCCCTCCCCTCACCTGCCCGCCTTATTGCACACGTAACAAAGAGTCTGAGGTGAGTCGTGGAAGGGGCGCCTCTCCCCCCGCTCCCTCCCACAAGGTTACCCCAGCGGCCTTGGGAGGTATGGGGGGCTGCGGCTGTGGGTTGTGGGGGATCGTGACTAAGTGGGGGGAGGGTGATTAACGGCCGAGAGAGGAGGGGGAGGAGGGGGAGACAGGTGGTTAGTCCAAATATAGTTGCTAATGGGGAGTTTTGGAGCCCCCGACAAGGACGACCAAAGCGTGAGTCCACCTGGCGGGGAGATTAGGAGCCGGGCAGGTGAGGTTAAGGTGTTGACTAATGATGGTGACGTGTTATTTTTGTTCCTGTTCGTCTTACTGTTGTTTTTCTTCCCCTAATCATCGCCTTCCTCGGTTTCTTTGACTAATGATGGTGACGCGTTACTCTTGTTCTTGTTCGTCTTTCCGTCGTTATTGTTATTTATATTCCCCTTTTAACGTCTTTCTTGTGTTCTTTTTTTTCTTGTTATTTCTGTTCCCCTTTTAACGTTTTTCTTGTTTTTTTTTCTTCTTGTTATTTATATTCCCCATTTAACGTTTTTCTTGTGTTCTTTTTTTCTTGTTATTTCTGTTCCCCTTTTAACGTTTTTCTTGTGTTCTTTTTTTTCTTGTTATTTCTATTCCCCTTTTAACGTTTTTCTTGTGTTCTTTTTTTTCTTGTTATTTCTATTCCCCTTTTAACGTTTTTCTTGTGTTCTTTTTTTTCTTGTTATTTCTATTCCCCTTTTAACGTTTTTTCTGTGTTCTTTTTTTCTTGTTTCTATTCCCCTTTTAACGTCCTTCCTGTGTTCTTTTTTTATTTATGTTTTATTCTTAATTTTACTCTTCTTCTTAAGTGTGTCTGAGCTCTGAATCTGACCAGCGTGACTTTACTTTCTTTACTTAACGTTTCCATGTTACTAATAATGTGTATGTGTGAACAGGTTAGTAACTCTTTAATTAACAAGCGTGACTACTCGTGGAAATGGGACCACTTTTTAATCTGGCGGGGGATTAGCAACAAAGAACCTGAGACCAGCGTGTTACTAATGAGGGATGTCTTCATTAGTGTGACAAGCGTGACTCTACCTGTGCGTGGAAATAGGAGCACTTATTAATGTGACAAGCGTGACTTTACCGGGCGGGGGATTAGTAACAAAGAACCTGAGACCAGCGTGTTACTAATGAGGGATGTCTTCATTAGTGTGACAAGCGTGACTCTACCTGTGCGTGGAAATAGGAGCACTTATTAATGTGACAAGCGTGACTTTACGGGCGGGGGATTAGTAACAAAGAACCTGAGACCAGCGTGTTACTAATGAGGGATGTCTTAATTAGTGTGACAAGCGTGACTTTACCTGGTCGTCTAATTAGGAGCAAGAAGACGGAGACAAACGTGTTAATGGTGGATATGTTAGTGACGTAAAGAGACAAGCGTGAGTATACTGTAGAGTCACCTTAAGTAAACCTAGGCAGAGTTACCAGCTTGAGTATACCAGCTTCAGAAAATGTATAAATTAGTTTTTTTTTTTTATACCTGTTCGTGAAATTAGGAAAAGAAAGTGTTGACGAAAAAAGAAAGGTCCCTAATAGCTTCCACTTTCATCATCTTCATCCTCATCATCCCCTCATCATCAGTCATTCTTCCTTCCATTTACTCTCTTTCTTCCCTTTTCCTTATTTTCATTTCTTCTACTTCCTCGTCATCGTCCTCCTCCTCCTACCACCACCACTACCACCGGCACTACCTCCTCCTCCTCTTCCTTCTTTTCTTCTTCTTCTTCTTCTTCTCCTCCTCCTCCTCGTCCCTCTCCTCTTCTATGCAACATCACTGAGGGCCATTTAAAAGCCAGGCAAAAGGGCACCGCAGCATCCCCTCCCCCCCTCCCCTTCCTACCCACCTAACCTCTCTACCCACCTATACCTGCCCTTGTCATCACCTGGACGGTCTAATAAGGCGTCTTTGTGGGGCTAATTGGCGTTAAGCCCCACACAAGACCCAAGTGGAAGGGGGGACTAAAAAAGAGAAAAAGCGAGGCGGAGAAAGGGATGCCGGGCAGAAGAAAGGTGAACGAGAGGAAAAAAATGATGAAGTGGAAGAAGAGAGGGAGAGAGAAAGAGGAGGAGGAGAGGAGAATAACAAGCTGAAAAGGGAGTGACCGGAGAGGAGAAAAAAATAATGAAGAAGGTGGGAGGGATGAAAGGAAGGAAGGAGGGAGGGAGGAGAATAACAAGGCGAAATGGAATGACTAGAGAAGAGAGAGAAAAAAAAGAGGGAGAAAAAGGAGGAGGAAAGTTGAAGATCATATGATTGAAGGAAAGGAAGACGAGGCGAGGGGAGGAGGAGGAGGGAGATTGGAGTTACGAAAGGGAGTGAAGAGGGAGAGAAGGAGAATAGAAGGAAGTTAGAGAATAGAAAAAGGGAGAAGAGGAAAGGAAGAATAAAGAAGGGGAGGAAGGGAAAGGGGTGGGGAATGGGGGTTAGAGTAGGGAATGGAGGGAGTAGACCAGGACGAGAGGAAAGGGAGGGTTAAAGCATTGAATAAAAGGGAGAAATAACGAAGGGAGAGAGGAGAGAAAAGGGCACTGAAGGGGTATATTATAAAGTCTGGCCTGACGGGATGGGGAGAAAAGAGGAAGGGGAGTGAAAGGAAAGGGAGTGGAAGGGGAGGGAGTGGAGTGGGAGTGAAACTATGTGGAGGGAGGGAGGGAGGGAGGGAGGGTAAGGAGGTTGAAGGAGGGAAGGAATGCTAGTAAAATGTAGTATACTTGTGGAGGTAAGAAGGTAGGAAAATGGGGAGGGAGGGAGGGAGGGAGGGAGAAGTGGAGATATGTAGATAAGTAAGGGAGGGAAGGAGGGATGGATGGAGGGAGGGAAGAAAAAAAAGAGCAGTTAAGAGAGAAATTAAGAAGCAAAAAATAAAGAGGAGAGAGAGAGAGAGAGAGATATGAAGTGAAGGAAAGAAAAGGTAGAAGGCAGTAAGGGAAGGACGGAAGAGAGAGAGAGGAGGAAAGGAGATGAGAGAGAGGGAAGGGAAAGAGAAAAGGGAGGAATAGGCAAGAAAAGATGAAACAAAGGTAAGGCAAGGAGGTAACGGAGGGAGGGAGAGGTTATGTAAGAAGAGGTAAGGGAGGGAGAGAGAGATAGGGAGGGAGAGGTGAGGGGGGCAAGTAAAGGGGACAGACTAAAAAGGTTTGTCGTCCATCATCCCCCCTCCTCCTCCTCCTCCTCCTCCTCCTCCTTGGCGTCCCTAGCAGGTGGTCGGGGTCGGCGGGGACTGCGAAGGACAGGTGAGGCAGGGGGGGAGGGGGGCAGGTCTGAGGGGCGACGGCAGGGTACGATGAAGAGGAGATAGAGAGGAGGAGGAAGGTGGACGCGAAGGGGAGAGAAGGAAAAGGAGGAATGGAGAAGATACTGAAATAAGGAACAGGAGAAGGAAAAACTAAAGAAAAAGAAGGAACAGAAGAAAAGGAGAAGATACAGAAAAGAAGGAACAGGAGAAGGAAAAAATAAAGAAAAAGAAGGAACAGAAGAAAAGGAGAAGATACTGAAATAAGGAACAGGAGATGGAAAAACTAAAGAAAAAGAAGGAACAGAAGAAAAGGAGAAGATACAGAAAAGAAGGAAGAGAAGAAATAGAGAAGAGATATAAAAGAAGGGAACACGAAGAGGAAGGAAAGGAAAAGAAGAACAGATGAACTGGAGATAAGATACAGAGGAGAAAAAAAGATGAACGGGAAGAACAAAGAAAGAAAAGATAACCAAGAGAAAAAATGGAGTTCCAGAAATAAATAAAAATAATGCAAAATAAAAAAGTATAAAGTATAAGGAAAATTATATACCACTGCAACAAAACAAGAAAAAAAAAGAAAAAAAACGACTGAAAAATACTGGAAACGTAGATAGAAAAAAAAAGAAAAAGAACGAACAAACATACGAGAGCGAGAAAAAGAAAAAAAGAAGAAAAAGAAAGAGAAGAAAGACCTACATGTCGCTGATACATATGATAACCTCTCTCTCTCTCTCTCTCTCTCTCTCTCTCTCTCTCTCTTGGTTAGCGGCACACGTTCGCCTTCTCCGGACTCTAAGCAAGGGAGGAAGGGGGGTTAAAGGGGGGGCGTATGCTAATGCTTGGGCTACCTGAAGAACCAAGACCCGGAACGCACGTGGACGGGAAATGACGGGGGGTGGGTGGGGTGGAGGGGGGGGGCGGAGGTATAGGGAGGGGGTGGAGGGGGGGGTATAGGTGGAGATAAGAGGAAGAGAAGTTGAATGAGAGGAAAGAAGAGGAAGAAGAGGAAGAAAAGGGCAAGAAAGAGAGAAGAGGAGGTAAGGATGAAGGGAGGAGGAGGAGGAGGAGGAGGAGGAGGAGTTGAATATAATATGACTGGAGAGGAGGGGAGGAGGGCGGGGTATGAGTAGAGGGTGGGGGGGGCGACGGGTCATCCCCCCCAGATCCCCAACGCCCATACCCAGGGTCGCCCGCCACCTGCCCTGTCGCCTCCGCTCTGTCCTATCCTCCTCCTCCTCCTCCTCTTCTTCTTTCTCCACCGTCTCATCCTCCTCGTCCTCGTCTTCGTCCTCCTTCTTTTCTCCCCTTCTCTTCGATACCCTTTCTTTCCTTCCAGATATATAAATACATACATATATACATACATACATATACACATACATACATACATACATACATTATACAGACAGACAGACTATACAGACAGACAGACAAGACAGACAGACAAACACAAGCAAAAAAAATATCTCGTGAAAGTTCTGTTACTTATTTACTTATCAATTTACTAGTTTGTTTTGTGCATTTATAAATTTTAAAGTTCGTTTCTTTTTTTTTCTTTTTTGTTGTTGTTGTTATGTACTGGTCAGCCTCGTTTACCTCAAAGAACGAGAACAATAACAACAAAAAAATATCTCAGCACAGCAATACAGATCCACAGGTAAGTATCCACTGGTAACTTTCACTTCTTGGGCAACGGTGCTAATTAATTATGAATCTCTCTTCAGGAAAAAAAAAAAAAAAAAAAAAAGAGGAAACTGGATCGAGGCCAACACCTGGACGACAACGCAACGAGTAAACGAAATATATGAACGGTAAAAACGATTGGGAAATAATATTAAAGGGGAAAAATATCGTCCAATTTCAACACCATTCTGCAACACCTCTCCTCCCGAAATTGACCTCTCTGTTTGGACACTCCTTTGACCTCTGTTCGGGAGCAGTGAGTAGCGGGCTTTTTTTTTTATTTGTTTCTTTGAGCCCTTGAACTGTCTCCTTAGATGTAAAAAAAATAAATAAATAAATAAATAAATAAAAAAAAATAAATAAATAAAAAAATAATATGAAGTTTTGATAATCACTCTTTCATAACAATAATAATAATAATAATCACCCTTTCCCTATTCTTTCCCTTTTTTTGTATTTTTCTTAAAGGCAGTTCATCTATTTTACTGTTTTAGGCCATTATATTGTTTTGTATTAATTTTAGGACATTTTACATTCAAAGCAATTATATTTTAGGTAATGCAAGTTTTTTTTTATTTATACCAGTTTCCTTTTTTTTTCTCTTCCCTCTTGTAGTTTTGGCTGTTATTCAATGTTCATTACTCTAACTTTCTACATTGTTTTAAGCCATTTCATTTTAGGAGCAGCAAGTAGCGGGCTTTTTTCCATATTTTCCTTTTTTTAACGCCTTTCCACTGTCTATGCTGTAAAAAAAAAAGCCATTCTACTGTTTCCATATTCTATTCACAGTTTATCTTATTCTAGTCAATCCTCTATTTCTACCTTTTGCTGTCTTTTTATTTCTTTCCTTCTCTTCTTTCTTCAGTTATTTTGTTATTCTATTCATCTAAGTTTAAATCGTGTTCTCTCCTCTATAGTATTTTTCCCCTTCCTCTATTCTTCCTTCCTTCAATCATGTTGTTACTCTATTCACCGTTTAAATCATATTCTCTACTCTTTTCCGTCCCCTATTCTTTACGCTTCTCTACTTATACTTTTGCCATCATTTTTTGCTGTGCCTTCCTTCCTTCCTTCTTTTCTTCCTTCAGTCAGCCCGAGCCGCCCGTCAGACTACACGTTAATTGAGTCTTCATTGTGGGCGGGAGATCACGTCGCCTCTGTCACATCCTCACATCCTCTCCTCCTCCTCCTACTTCGACTCCTATTACCCCTTCCTGTCTCGTCTGTCTGCCCGTCTGTCTCTCTGCCGTCCCAACATACCTCCATACCCTCCGCTTATCCCTCCCTTCCTTTCTTTTCTCCTTCATCCCTCTTATATCCCTATTTTGTCTTCTAATCCTTCTCTTTTCTTCTTCTTTTCTTCTTTATTAACTTGCTTCCTCATATTCTCTTCATTTGTGATTTCTCTTTTTTTGGGTTTTTCCTCCTCTTTCCTCTTACCTCCATTCTTCTTCCTTCTCTTAATTCCTTGTTTTATCTCTTTTTCGTAACTGTTCCCTTTTTCGTCTTTTTATTCTCCTATTCCTCCTTTATCTCTTCTATCTTATCTTAACTTTTCTTGCTAACTCCTTTTTATCTTTCTCCTGCTTCTAATTTTTCTTTTTCCTCTTCATCCTTCTCCTTTCCTTCCTCCTCCCACTCCTATTTCTCTTTCTCCTTTCTTTTATCTCTCTCTTCCTCAGCCTCTACACTACCTCTTCCTCCCCCTTTCTCACTCTTCCCTTCTTCATCATGTCTCCTCCCCCCTCCCCCTTCCCCCCCCCCCCTCCTCCCTCCCCTTCAATCCAGCCACCTGTCCACGCTCATTATAATCCGTTGTCAGTTAAGGGGAAGGGGAAAGAAAGACTGTGTTATCGTCACCCCCTTCTTCCCCCCCCCCTCCTCCTCCCTCTTTCTCCCATCTCCTCCTCCTTCCTCTCTTCTCTCTCTCTCTCTCTCTCTCTCTCTCTCTCTCTCTCTCTCTCTCTCTCTCTCTCTCTCTCTCTCTCTCTCTCTCTCTCTCTATGATTCTCTCCTCCTCCTCTTCCTCTTCTATCTCTCTTCATATATTCTCCTCCCCTCATTCTCTAACTCTTTTCCTATACCCTCCTCCTCCTCCTTCTCTAACCTTTTCTCTCTCTCTCTCTCTCTCTCTCTCTCTCTCTCTCTCTCTCTCTCTCTCTCTCTCTCTCTCTCTCTCTCTCTCTCTTCACTCCTTTCTTTTTTTATAGTCAGTCAAAACTCTCCCCTCTTGAATTTCTATGTTCCTTTGACTCATCTTCCGCTGACTCATCGTTCTTCTCCTCCCCACTGAGTCATTGTAGAGTATAACGGAGACTATTAATGGGTATTGGATCTCAGTATTTTTTTTTTTAATCTCCTGGTGACTGAGGTGATTGGCGTTATTATTTGGGATTCATTCTACATGGCTCTTTAATTTTCGTTTCTGATTCACTGTATTTTTTTTTTTTTTGGTTATATTGAACTGTTTGGTGATATCTTGATTTAGCCTTTTTTTCCCCCTCTAAGGATCTTTTTTTTTTTTTTTGGAGGGGGGGGGGTTGTGCTTCATCGTATTTCTTGTATAACTCAAATGCGACGCTCACTACTATTTTGAATCACTGTTATTTTTCTTCTTGTGGTTATTGACACGTTTCCCTATATGAGATTTTGACTTCTTTATTGCACTAACCTCGCATTTATTCACTCAATACATCACACACACACACACACACACACACACACACACACACACACACACACAGTCTTCTCACCACCTCTCAATCATCTCCATCATCACTGTCAGCAGCAGCATCACCACTAACACCATCATCACCATCATCATCAGCATCTTCACACATAATCAAGGGAAGAGGGCAGGAGCGGATGCTCTCCCTCTCTCCTTCCCTCTTTCCTCTCCCTTCTCCCTTCTCTCTCCCTTCCTTGGCCGCCGCAAGTGACCCATCTGGCGCCGCGTAACCCAAGCCCCCGCCGCAACATCCTGACGAGGGAAACCCAAGCGGGGCGAGGGAGAGGAGGGAACCTTATCTACCCCATCCGCTGCAGGGGAAACATGGCGCCTACATCTCCTCCTCCTCCTGCTCCTCCTCCTGTTCTTGATCTCCGTCCTCCTCCTCCTGTTCTTAATCTCCGTCCTCCTCCTGCTCCTCCTGTTCTTGATCTCCGTCCTCCTCCTCCTGTTCTTAATCTCCGTCCTCCTCTTGCTCCTCCTCCTCCTGTTCTTAATCTCCGTCCTCCTCTTGCTCCTCCTCCCCCTGTTCTTAATCTCCGTCCTCCTCTTGCTCCTCCTCCCCCTGTTCTTAATCTCCGTCCTCCTCTTGCTCCTCCTCCTCCTGTTCTTAATCTCCGTCCTCCTCTTGCTCCTCCTCCTCCTGTTCTTAATCTCCGTCCTGCTCCTGCTCCTCCTCCTCCTTTATTTTCTTCCTCCGTCCTCTGCTCTTGATTTTCTTTCTCCTCTTCACCTGCTTATCTGACTCTTCGTCCTCCTGCTCCTCCTCCTGCTGCAGTTTCTCCTTTTCCTCCTCCTCCTCCTACTCTTTTTCCTTCTCCTGGTGCTCTGAATCTTCCTCCTATTGGTTCTTCCTCTTCTAACTCCTCCTTCTCCTTTGTCAATACTGTTTTACTTAAGCTTAAGAATCAGAAAAAGCAACAAGTGGTCAGCAAGAAGATATAGAGGGAAGGGAAAGAGCTTTGTTTGAGGCAGAGCTGAAGTGGATGACAGGATAGATAGAGGATGAGTAGGCCAGGAATTGATGAGGTGATGATCAGGAGAGTAGTGGTGAGGGGGGGCGGCGGGGGGGCGGTGTCGGGGGGCGGAGGGGGATCATGACGGGACTTCCTCTGCGAGTGTGTGTGTGTGTGTGTCGGGGATCGCCTTGTGCCCCGCGGCGACGGCGAGGGGGCGACACAACCCTGGACACAACAACCTGTAACACACACCTGACGGAGGGCTGAGGGGGGGAGAGGGGGAGGGAGGAAGGGAGGGTGAAGAGTGGACGGGAAGTAGGTATGGTAGGAGGGAGGGAGGGAAAGAAGGGAGGAAGGCAGGGTGGGGAAGAGGTAGGAAAAGAGAGGGAGGATGGGAAGGAGATTGGCCAGCTTTGGACAGGGAGGGAGAGAGGGATGGATGGTGACGCTGGACTTCTCTCTGTCACGGGAACGACATAGGAAGGCAGTCAAAGGAAGAAGAGGAGGAGGAGGAGGAGGAGGAAAAGGAGGAGGAAATGACACGATGAGAGGGCAGGAAAAGGACAAAAGGATAGAGGGAAAGAACAGGAGACGAAGAAAACCATGGAAGAATACGAGAGAGAGAGAGAGAGAGAGAGAGAGAGAGAGAGAGAGAGAGAGATATGAGGAGGACGAAAAGGTATAGATGGGAAGAAGAACAAAGGAGAAAGAGTATGAAAGAGAACAAGCAGAGAACTGAAAGAGAACGAAAAGGCAATATACGAAAAGAAGAACAGGAGAAGGAAAGGAAGAAAGGAAGAAAGGAGAGAAAACAAGAATAAAGAACGAGAGGAAGGCAAAGAACGGAGTAGCGAAAGAAAGAAGAATGACAAAAGAGAGGTCGAACTCGAAGCCGAAGTCGAAGTCGGAGGAGGAGGAGGATGCTGATGAAGGGACACGAAGGACAGACAGGTGAAGGAAGTCTGAAGGATGAAAGGGTTGGAAGATGAAGGAGAGAGGGAGGGAGGGGGGGGGGGACAGGACACTCTACTGCGATTACAGGGGACAAGACGCTCCTAATTCAGGGTTACGCACTGGACATTGAGACGCCAAGGGAAGGGAAGGGGAGCGCATGTATATTGTGGACTGGACAACGTGAAAGAGCTGTAATTGGGTGACGTTCTGTAGGTAGTGTAGAAGGAGGACATAAATAGGATGAAAGGATAGAAGGAAAGAAAAACAGAGAAGGAAGAAGAGCATGCGAAGAGAGAAAAAGAGAAACCACCAAGATAACAGAAGAAAGGAAGGCAAGGAACTGAGGAGGGAAGGAAGCGAAGGAAGAACAAGAGGAGGAAAGAAAGAGGACGGGATGATGATGAGAAAAGAAGAACAGGAGGAGGAGAAAAAGAGAAAACACCAGAATAGCAGAAGAAAGGAAGGAGCGAAGGAGCGAAGGAGAAATAACAAAGGAGTCTAAGGCGAAGCAAAAGTGGATTGGCCGACTTGAAGGAAACGAGGCTGGATGACATTTTGCACTGCGATGAAAAGACGTAATTGGGTGACACTCTGTAGCAATATACGATGAACCGCCGCTATAACTATTCGAGCTCTATAATGAAGTGACGCTGGTCCAAGTGTTATTGTTAGCACGAACAGAATATAGATGAAATGACGGTTCTGGCTTCCCAATCGTGTTTGAGCTATATATATTTCTTGATTTACATTTTTTTTCATTTTTATTTATATTTTATTTGTGTTATATTTCTCAATCTCTTCCTTTTGCTCTGTATAAGGTAATGGAGTGTGGTGTATCTCTCTCTCTCTCTCTCTCTCTCTCTCTCTCTCTCTCTCTCTCTCTCTCTCTCTCTCTCTCTCTCTCTCTCTCTCTCTTAAGGGGTTACGAATTGAAGGTTAATGGTTTTTTTTTGTTTTTTTTGTTACTTTGAACTAAAATTATGGTATAGATATTAAAGGTGAGATATATGAAAGGAAAATGATGATGATGATGATGTTGATGATGATGATGACGCGTGGAAAGTGACCTAAAGAACATCACCACCATCACCACCATCATCATCACCACCATCATCACCACCACACCCGGTTCGTATCACCAGTACTACCACTACCAACACCACTCTCTCACTATCACCACCTTCGCTATCAACCCCCCCCCCCCTCCATCTACCACTACGTTCACCACCACCACCACCATAATCATCATCACCGCCGCCGCCGCAGTCTGACCGCCAGCCAACTCGGGGTAAGATTACTTTTTGATGTACCGTTGAAATCACCCACCACTAGCCTTCTGCTCTCTCTCTCTCTCTCTCTCTCTCTCTCTCTCTCTCTCTCTCTCTCTCTCTCTCTCTCTCTCTCTCTCTCTCTCTCTCTCTCTGACACTATTAATTTTGGAAGGTTCTGATGAAGTAATATTTTTGCTTTAAACGTCAAGAACAGCTGCAGAGGAGGAGGAGGAGGAGGAGGAGGAGGAAAAAGAGGATGATGATGAAGAAAATGAAGAAACAGAACAAGAGCAAGAGGAAAAAGAGGAAGAAGAAGAAGAAGAAAGGAAGAGGAAGAAGAAAAAAAGAAGAAAGAGTAAAATAAGAAACTGGAGGAGTATTGTAACAGTGGTGGTGGTGGTGGTGGTGGTGGTGGTGGTTGTGGTGGTGGTGGCGGCGGATGTGGTACAGTGGGAAAGAAAGGGTAGGGAGGAGGAGGAGAAGGAGGATTATGAAGGGATTAATAAGGGCGTTGGAACATGATTACAGAGGGAGAAGGAAACAGGGAGAGGGTGGGAGAGAAGGGAGGGAAGGGAAGGCAAGTGGAGGGAAAGAAGAGAAAGGAGAGGAGTGAAGGAAGAGAAGGAGATAGAAGTGGAGGGAGAAAAGGGAGAGGAAGAAGGGAGAGGTGGAGAGAAGGAGAATGGAAGGAAAAAAAGAGAGAGAGAGAGAGAGAACGATCCTGTATTCAAATCATCACTGAGACTCGAACCCCGGGTCACGGATACCCAACGAAACCACTCAGCCACGGGTCTAGAGGTCTGCTACCCTTGTCTGTCCTCCTTCCCAATCAGACATGTGTGTGTGTGTGTGTGTGTGTGTGTGTGTGTGTGTGTGTGTGTGTGTGTGTGTTTCTTTCTCTCCCTCTCTTTTTCCTTACATTCTCCTTCTCTCCATCTCTCCTTTCCTCCTCTCCCTTTTCTCCCTCCACTCCTATCTCCTCCTTCTCTTCCTTCACTCCTCTCCTTTCTCTTTCTTCTTTCCTTCCCTTCCCTCCCTTCCCTCCCTTCTCTCCCACCTCTGTCCGTCTTCTTTCTCTTCTTCTCTCCCCTTCCTCCTCTTCTCTTCTTGTTTCTGTGTCTGTCTGTGTCCATTTTTGTCTATCGAATATCCACTTTCTCATTCATCCACCTAACCCATCCTCATCCACTTTCACACCCAGCATCCACATCCAACTCATCTCCCACCCAGTATCCACCTCCCTTCCCCCCCTCCCTCACACACCTTCAAGATCAAGCAATTTATAAAGGTAAGCTCAACGCATAATTATTCTCCAGCAAATTGCAATCATTACCTGGCCAGTCTGCAGTGCTATCTACCTGTGCGCCCGCCTCCTCCTGTTACTGGCCTCTACCTCACCTGCCCTCCTCTCCCTCCCTCTCTCCCTTCCTATAAAAAAAATACTGCCTTGCCCTTCCTCCTCTCTCCCTCTCGCTCGCTTGCTCTCGCCAACACCAATACAAGCCTACCATTCCACCCAGCCACCTCCACTTTTTCCCAGCTCCTCCACCTCTCTTTGCACCTCGTATGACGTTCCTCCCTATCTCTCTATCTCCTTCTCTCTCCCTCTCTTTTTCCCAACTCCTCCACCTCTCTATCAATATCTCACTATCTCTCTACCTTCTTCTCTTCCTCCCTTCCTCCTCTTCTCTCCCTCTCTCTCGATCTCCCTTGCTCCCTCCACTACCACCCAGACCAGCCTACCTCTCAAACCAGCCATCTCCACATCTTCCACCTCCTCCCACTACACTTTGGGCCCTTCATGACTTCGCTGTTTTTCTCCCTCCCCTCCACATCTTCCCACCTGTTCCACTACACTCGGTGCCCTTTAATGAAGTATAGGTGGAAGACTGTATAGATAAAGGATAATATGATTGTTGTGGATGAGGATGAGGTGGAGGAATACAAATACGGAAATACCTGATTATATGGTGGAAGTGGAGGAGGTAGAAGTGGAGGATGAAAAAGAGATGAAAAAGGAAGAATATACAAATAGATGAGATAGACAGAAAAGTAGAACAAAAAAATGAAGAAGTGGAAGCAAAACAAATCACGCAAAGAAAAAAAAATAACAATAGCGATACGGAAGTGAAGAACGGGAAGAAGAAATAGGGAATACAAATAAAAATAAGAATAATAACAATAAAAAGAAAAAAATAAGACAAAAGAAGAGGAGAAGGAAGAAGAGGTAGTGGAGGAATTTTAACAGGTGAATATCTCCCCCAGGTAAACTAAGGTGAGGTGAAGATCTATACAGGTGGAGCAGCTAGCAGGCAGGTGACCCGGTGCGCGGGGCCACATTCCGGCGACTTTTTTGGGGGGAAGGAGGGGGCAGGCGGGTACTTGAGGGGGGAGGGGAAGGGCGAAGGGGGGAGGGGTGGTCAGACTTGCACGGGGCACGGTGAAACTTGCCCTAGTGCCGGACCTCCTCTTCCTCCTCCTCCTCCTCCTCCTCCTCCTCTTCTTCCTTCTTCTCTTTCTTTACGTTTTCATTTTTAAGGGACAGTTTAATATTCTCTCTCTCTCTCTCTCTCTCTCTCTCTCTCTCTCTCTCTCTCTCTCTCTCTCTCTCTCTCTCTCTCTCTCTCTCTCTCTCTCTCTCTCTCTCTCCTCCTCTCCTCCTTCCTCCTCTTCTCTTCCTCTCCTCCTTCCAATCCTTCCTCCTCCTCCTCTTCTTCTTCCACTCCTCCTCCTCTTTCTTCTTCTCCTTCTGCTCTCCACCTGACAACACCTCTCTCCTACCATCTGTACCCCCATCATCTCCTCCTCCTGCTCCTCCTGCTCCTCCTCCTCCTCCTCCTCAGCCCCATTCCACTGCAGGCCTCCACCCACTTTTTCCCCGCCCTCCGCCCACAAGTCCTCCACACACTCCACCCTGTCTGCCCGATCCAACTCTCCACCCTTCACCTTCACCTTGGATGCAATGAATAAAGAAAATGAGAAAGTAAATAAATGAATAAATAAAAGGGGAAGGGAGAGAGATGAAGGAAAGAGAGAGGGAGAGATAGAAGATGGAATGGTAGAGGGAGAGAGAAGGAAAGATGATGATAGGTAAGCAAAGGAATGATGAGTAAACAAGTGAATAAGTGAGTAAGAGAGTAAATAATGAATAGATGAGTTTGAAAATGAATAAATGAATGAGAAAAGAAGAGAAAAAGCAAATAAATGGATAAAATAATGAAAAAAAGCGAGTAAAAAAAGAATATGAGTAAGGAAATGAATAAAGTAGTAAATAAAAGAATAAGAGAATAAATAAATGAATGAGAGAAAATATGAGAAAATAAATGAGAAAATAATGAAAAAAAAGACGAATAAATAGTGAATGAGAAAATGAATGAAGGAATGAGTAAGATATGAATAAATGAGTTAAAATAAGTGAATAAATGAGTAAACAAAGGAGGAAGGAGATGAATAAGCAAGCAAGTACCTTCAACCCCCAAAAATTTAAAGGCCACGATAGAGAGAGGCATTTAATCAACACGAATATCAGCTGGGTTTTTTTTTTTGTTGTTGTTGTTGTTTTGAATGACACCAACGAATTCTAGCTCCTCCTCCTCCTCCTCCTCCTCCTACTACTACTACTACTTCTACTTCTACTACTACTACTACTACTACTACTACTACTACTACTACTACTACTTCTACTTCTACTTCTACTACTACTACTACTACTTCTACTACGTCTTCCCTTTATTCCATTCTTTACTTTCTTCCTTCCAATATGCTCTTCCTATATCCTTCATTCTTTCTTTCGTCCTCTCTTTCCTTCTTTCAATCTTCTATTCCACTCTTCCTTCCTTCTTTCCCATTCAAGTCAAAGTAACCTTCTATTTTATTCTTCCTTCCTTCCTTTTTCTCCCGTTTTTCCTTCATTTACAAGTTTTTTTTCTTATTTTTCCAGTTCCTTTTTCCTACTCTTCCTTCCTTCTTATGTCTATCATCTACTCCTTTTTCTCTCTTCTACTTTTCGTTGCTATTTCCATTTTCTATTTATCATGTTTCCTACATTTACATTCCTTCCTTCCTACTTTTTTTCTACTCCTTTGCTTCTTTTCTCCTTTTTTCTCCTATTTCTTTTCTTCTCTCATACTCTTCCTTCCTCCCTTCAAGTCCCTCTCGCCTAAATTCCTCACATTTATAGGAAAAGATTTATCGCCATAATCTCTCACGGAAATCCTCTTCAGCATGAGTCTCTGTTCCCGGATTACGCTTTGACCTCCTGACCCCCCCCCCTCTCTCTCTCTCTCTCTCTCTCTCTCTCTCTCTCTCTCTGGGCCTAACTATTTCTTCCTCCATTTCTTCCACAATCTTCCACTTTCACGTCCGATTCAAGTTTTCTTTCTCCTCAAATTTACCTTTTCCTCTTATCTTTTCCCCTCCTCCTCCTTATCCACATACTTATCTCCAGTCTTTATCTTCTTTCTCCTCCTCCTCCTCCTCCTCCTCTCTCTGTACCTCCCCTATAGTGCTTTCCTTTTCCTCCAGACCTCTCTTTCTCCTTCTCCCAATTCCTTCATTTTTCCATCCTTCCTTATCTCTTCTCTCCTGTTCCTCATTTTTTTATCTCCTTTTCTAGCCTTTCCTATCTCCTTTCTTTCTTCCCTTCCTCCTTTTCTTAATTTTTCCATCCTTCCTTATCTCCTTTCCTCTCCTTGTTCCTCATTCTTTTCTCTACTCTTCTAGCCTTTCCAACCTTTCCTATCTCCATTCTTTCTTCCCTTCCTCCTCTACCTTTCCTATTTCTTCCATATTTCTCCTCCTTCCTGTATCTCAATCTATTCCTCCTCTTTCTCCATCTCTCTCACCTTCCCTTCTTTTTATTCCTTCCGCTGTCTCCCTCATTTCCCTTTCCTTTTTCTTCCATATTTCTCCTCCTTCCTGTACCTCAATCTTTTCCTCATTTTTTTCCATCTCTTCTATCCTCTTTTACCTTTCCTCTTCCCTCCTTTATTAGCCCTTCTTCTGTCTCTCTCCTTTCTTCCCTTCCTCCTTTATCTTCCATATTGCTCCTCCTTTCTGTATCTCAATCTTTTCCTTCTCGTTCTTCATCTCTCCCATCCTCTCTTACTTTTCCTCTTCCCTCCTTTATTATTCCTCCCTCTCTCCATCTCTTCCTCCCCTCCCTCCCTCCCTCGCATTCACAGGTGAGATAAGAGACGTCGCAGGTAACTTTTTTTTTCTTCCTACCTGAGATGAAAAGATGAGGAGGACAAGGATGCTGTTTTTTCTTCTTCCTTTCTTCCTCCCTCCCTCCCTCTCACACTATCATCCTCTTTCTCTCTCTCTCTTCCCTTTTCGTTCTTCCTTGGTTCTCTCTTCTCCCTCCTTCCTTTCTTTTTTTTTTCTAACTTGTTTATCTTTTTTTTTGTATCGCTGGCAAACCTTGATTTTTTTTCTTTTCTTTTTTTTTCTTTTCCTTCGTCTGTTAATATTTTTCCAAACTCTTTTCTCCTTCACTTATTCTTTCTTCTTCCGCCATTCCTGTTGTTATTGTTTTTTTTTTGTTCATTCTCCTTCCATTTCTTTTCTATATTATTTTCTAGACTCTAATACCTCTCTCTCTCTCTCTCTCTCTCTCTCTCTCTCTCTCTCTCTCTCTCTCTCTCTCTCTCTCTCTCTCTCTCTCTCTCTCTCTCGTTTAACCCCTTGACGTGTTCAGATAGGACAGGCGACACACACACACACACACACACACACACACACACACACACACACACACACACACACACACACACACACACACCAAGGACACATATTTGTATGCTGAAGGTTTTAAGAAATATGAGTAAAAAAAAAAGACGGAGGAGGAAGCGAACGAAGAGGAGGAGGAGGAGGAGGAGGAAGAAGTAATACCAGGTCATCTTCCACCTAACTCCACCGTGGGATAGAAGAACACACGGAAGAGGAGGGGGAGGAGGAGGAGGAGGAGGAGGAGGAGGAGGAGGAGGTGGAGGATACCTTGCTTGACGACACCTACAAGGGAGGGTTGACAGGAGAGTGACGGGTGGAGGAGATGAAGGGAGATGAGGGAAGGGGGAAGGAAGGGAGGGAGATGAAGGAAGGGAGAGAAGGGAGGGGAAGCGAGGAGAGGGAGATGACCTTTCTTCTCCCCACAGCTTGGAATGAAGGGAGAAGGAAGAAAGGAAGGAAGAAAAGGGAGAAAGAAAAGAATGGAAAAGGAAGAAAGGAAGGAGTGAGGAAGAAAGGGAGAAGAAAAAGGAGAAAAAGTAAAGACGAAAGGGAAAGAAAAATAAAAAAAATGTAGAAGTCAAAGAAAATTATGAAAAAAATATATAAACTGAGAGAGAGAGAGAGAGAGAGAGAGAGAAATACATTACCACGTACCATAATCACGACCCACGGACCTCGTAAACACACACACACACACACACACACACACACACACACACACACACACACGAACACGCTTTCCCTCGTAAAAAAAGTACACACACAAACTTGTATTTTCAAAAGTTTACAATGATTTATGATTCGATTCAACCCTTCTCTCTCTCTCTCTCTCTCTCTCTCTCTCTCTCTCTCTCTCTCTCTCTCTCTCTCTCCTTTCTCCACATTTCTTTCTCTTTTCTCTCTCCATATTTTCTTCCGTCTTGCTACTTTCCACTTTTCTTCCTCCCTTCCTTCCCCTTCTTCCTCCCTCCCTCACTTTCTTCCTCCTCTTGTTTTTTTTTTTCGTTTCTCGACATAAAAAAAAAAACAGAAACAGAGAATAAGAAACAAAAAGAAATCATTGAATAACAGAAAGAAGGGAAAAGGAGAAGGAAGAGGAGGAAGAGAGCGGAGGTGTGGATTTGTGAACCCGTAGGAATGAGGGAAAACAATGTAAATAACTAAAAGAGAGGAACATAATGAAGAGGAAGGAAGATGGTGGTGGTGGTGGTGGTACTGGAGGTGGTGGTGACGATATTGAAAAGTAGGACGAGAAGCGGTGGAGCGAAGCGGAGGTGACGGGGAGGGCATAGTGCGTGCGTGCGTGCGTGTGTGTGTGTGTGTGTGTGTGTGTGTGTGTGTGTACCTCGCCACATACCAATGATATTTCCGGAATTTCAAGGTAAAGATGTGGTATGACTCTCTCCCTCACTTCTCTCTCTCTCTCTCTCTCTCTCTCTCTCTCTCTCTCTCTCTCTCTCTCTCTCTCTCTCTCTCTCTCTCTCTCTCCTCCTATTCCTCCTCCTCCTCCTCCTCCTCCTCCTCCCACTACTACCACTACCACCATTACCGCTATTACCAAAAGTATTTCCTCCCTCTCATAATCTATTCATCTTCTCCTCCTCCTCCTCCTCCTCCTCCTCGTCTACCAGGAACCTCCGAACATCCTGAATACTGGGAAGGAAGTTGCGTCACAGTGAGAGAGAGAGAGAGAGAGAGAGAGAGAGAGAGAGAGAGAGAGTAAAAAATAAGAAAAAAGAGAAAGTAACTAAAAAGAGGCATAAGACAATATAGAAATAGAAAAAATAAATAAAAAAATAAAAAATAGATAGACATACAAAAATAAAAGGAGAGAGAGTACTCACCACCACACGTTCTCAAGGTTTCTTCATTTCCTCAGGTGAGTCATTTGAACCTTACCTGTGGATGGAAATAATTACAGGTAAGTGATAATGATAATAATAGTAATAATAATAATAATAATAATAATAATAATAATAATAATAATAATAATAATAATAATAATGAGGAGAAAAAGAAGACGAAGAGGAAGAAGACAAAGAAGAAAAGATAGCGAAGAGAAAAGAAAGAGGAAAATATTAAGGAGGAAAAAAAAGGAAGATGCAGAAGAAGAAGAAGAAGAAGAATGGGAATAATAATAATAATAAAAGTGAGAAGAACAAAAATAAGACTACTTCTACTACCACCATTACTACTACTACTACTACTACTACTAAACAAGAAATAACAACAAGAACAATAACAACAATAATAATAATAATAATAATAATAATAATAATAATAACAGAAATAATAGAACCAGTAATTAAAGCAACGAAAATCTACACTTAGTAATTTTCTCATCATTGTATCTATTATTTTTTTCTATCTTTTCTTTTTTATTGTTTTTTTTCTTTTTATTATTTCTGGACGTGACTCAATCGGCGCCGCGTCATTCAGGAAGTGAGATTAAAACCTTTTCTTGAACCCTTTTCATTTTTATCTTTTTTTTTTTTTTGTATATATATTTTTTTTGTTTGGTTGGATGTCCTTCAGTCGAATTATCAGATTAGTCACACACACACACACACACACACACACACACACACACACACACACACACACACACACACACACACACAAGGTTCTTCGAGGTTGGGTACACACAAATTTCTCTTCTTTCATGAGGTTAGTGATTGTAATGGTCTCTCTCTCTCTCTCTCTCTCTCTCTCTCTCTCTCTCTCTCTCTCTCTCTCTCTCTCTCATTCTTCTTTTGTTTCACTTTCATTAATACATTTTTTTTCTTTTTCAAGGTTTTAATTGTTTTTTTTTTTCGTTTCTTTATTTCAATGTGTTTTCCTACGTGTTCTTCCTCCTCCTCCTCTTAATACTTCTACTACTAATAATAAGAATAAGAGAAAGAAGAAGGAGAAAGGAGAAAGAAAAACAAGAAAAATAATAAAAAGAGAAGAAAGAAAAGAAAAGAAAAAAGAGGAGGAGAGAGTAGGAAGTTAAGAAGAAGGAAAGAAGATATTAAAAGAAAAAAAAACAATAGAATAAAGAATAACTAAATATAAATAAGAATAAAAATAATATTATCAGCAATAAACAAACAAATCAGGACAACAACAACGACGACAACAACAACAAAAGGGCAACACATTATGACTCTTTATGACTTCCTTCGCCGGATAATGAGCGTTGCCGAAGACATTTTTGAGGTAAAGAAGGGAGGGAGGGAGAAGGGAGGGGGGGAGGGAGAGAGGGAGGGGAAGGACACTAACCCAGCCACCTCTCTCTCTCTCTCTCTCTCTCTCTCTCTCTCTCTCTCTCTCTAATTACCTCCATTCCTCCATCATCTTCATCCTCTCCCTTACGTCATCACTACCTCTTTCCTCCTCCTCCTCCCTCTCTCTCTCTCTCTCCCTCCCTTAATTTACCTCCACCACCTCATCCATAAACTCTACCTTCCCTCACCACAACCTCTTTCCTCCTCCTCCTCCTTCTCTCTCCCTCCCTTAAATTACTACCTCCATCACCTCCCTCAACCTCTCCCTTCCCTCAACTCAACCTCTTTCCTTCACCTCCTCAAGATACAAGAGGAAAGAGTTAGGAGAGGAAGGGAAGGAAGGAGGGAGAGAAGGAGAGAGACGGAGAGAAGAATATAAACCTTTCCTTCTTACTTTATCTCAATCTCTCTCTCTCTCTCTCTCTCTCTCTCTCTCTCTCTCTCTTTCGTAGGCCTCCTCTCAAGGGCACACACACACACACACACACACACACACACATAATAACACCCACTTAAGAGGCTCAGGTGAAGGGGACAAACAGACAGGTGAGGAGGAGGAGGAGGAGGAGGAGGAGGAGGAGGAGGAGGAAGAGGAGGAGGTATGTACAAGTTAACTAAGGAGAGGATGCTGGGAGTGGACGGACAGGATAAAGAAGGAGAAAGAGAGAAAAGGAAAGTAAAGTAAAGGAAGGAAGTTAAAGGGAGAAAGTTAGTAGAGGAAAAGGAAATGAAAAAATAGGAAAAGAAAGAAAAGGAAAGGATATATAAGGTTAGAAAAGGAAAAAGGATAGAGTAGAAAAGGGGGAAAATTAGGAAAGGAAAGTAAGGGAAGGAAATTTAAGGAAGATACAGAAGGGTAGTAGAGGAAAAGGAAATGAAAAAATAGATAGGAAAAGAAAGAAAAGGAAAGGATATATAAGGTTAGGAAAGGAAAAAAGGATAGAGTAGAAAAGGGGGAAAATTAGGAAAGGAAAGTAAGGGAAGGAAATGAAAATATAGGAAAAGAAAAGGAAAGGATATAATAAGGTTAGAAAATGAAAAAAAGATAGAGTAGAAAAGGGGAAAAATGAGGAAAGAAGAGAGGAAGGAAAATAAGGATGGGACGAATCAAGACTAAAGATAGAACAAAATAAAATGAGAGAATGGGAATAGAGAAGATAAGCGAAGCGATGAAGAAGAGAATAAAGAAAAAAAGGACAATAGCGAAGTGAAGAGGAGTAAAGAGTAGAAACAAGAGAAGAAGAGAACGAAGAGGAGAAAGGAACAAAAGGACACAAATTAAGGACTGAAGAAAAGATGAAAGACAAAAATGAAGGAATGAAGAAAAAAATAAATAGTGACCAGAAGAAAAAAATGAGAAGAAAAGAACGGAGGACAGAAACGAAGGAATGAAGGAGAGGAAAAGGCAATAAAAAAACAGCAAATTACAGGAAAAGGATAAATAATGAAGGAGAAGCGAAGGGAAAGGAAATGAAGGGAGTAAATGAGGTTAGAAGGGAAGAGGAGAGAGGGAAGGGGAGGGTGAAATGTCCTAAGGCGTTGAGAGAGAGAGAGAGAGAGAGAGAGAGAGAAACGAAGGAGACTCGGGATGCGCAAGCTGTTTTTGTTGTTGTTGTTTTCTCAAGCAATCTTCAAAAAACACACCTTATTATTGTCTTATATTCATTTTTATTTTATTTTTTTCCATTTTCTCATATTTCTCCTTTCCATATTTTCTTTTTCCTACGTATTTTCCTCTATTTTCTCGTTCTTTCTTATCTTATTTCTCATTTTTCTTTTCTTCCTGTTTTTGGTTTTGTTTTCCTTCCATTTTCTTCGTCTTTTCTTCTTTTCTCTTTGTATAGTTTGTTAATTCTCTGTTATTTCATACATACACACATACACACATACACATTCCCAAGGTCCAGCCATCTACCTGTATCAAAATGCCCTCAGGTAATTCCTCTCCTTACCTCTCATTATCCTCCTCCTCCTCCTCCTCTGGTTCATTACATTCTTATCCCGAGAAGCAGAGACGAAGTGAAGGAGAAGGGATAGCAGCAGTCATCACCATCATCATCACCACCACCATCATCACCATTACCATCAGCACCACCATCGACTTAGCGTTATTCCGTGGAGGTGGTTGAAGAGTAACGTAATGCAAGAGAAAAATTGAGGAAAAACGAAATGAAAAAGGAAAGAGAAAAGTTGTGAAAGCCAAAATATGAGAGGAAAAAGAAGGAGAAAACATGGAGGGTAAGGGAAGATTGAGTAAGTGGAGAGGGGGGAAAGGGAGGGGGAGCAGGGGTAAAGGGGAGGGGGTAGGGGTGTCCGGCCGTTTCCCCATCATCCCCCCCCCCCACCCTCTCCCCCGTGACTCAGGACCACCAGGGCAGGACTTCTTCGTGCAGAGAACACCCACCTAGCGCCACCCACCTACCCACCACCTACCTTCCACCTACACCCACTTGGTTGTCCCCCTACCCCCTTACCCTTCCCCTATTCACCTGACATCCACTTGTTTTCCACCCTCCACCCCTCATCACTCGCCTTCTTCCACCTACTCCATCCACATATAAGAAGCAGAAAAAGAAAAACAAGGAGAAATGAGGAAAGAAAGCGAGCAAAATATATGAGAAACGAATGAACGAAGAATAAAATAGAGATAAGGAAAATTGAGGAGGAATGAGATTGTTTTTCATCCACCAGTATTTCCAGTATCATCCATCATCATCACTACAACCAATAACTTTCATCATCCACTGCCTTCCACCCCCTCCACCTCTGCATCCCATCACCACCACCAGCACCCACGAGCAAGCCTTCCACCACCTCCCGAAACTGACCTCTCTTTCGGCCACATCTTTGGATTCTTTTTTAGGAGCAGCGAGTAGCGGGCTTTTTTTTATTATTGTTGTTTCCTTTTTTGTGTGCCCTTGAGATGTCTCCTCTGTTGTAAAAAATAAAAAAAAAATAAAAAAACACCACTACCACCTCTTTCAATTTTTTTTTTCCCCCTCCGCCAGTCCCGCCGATCAAAGGACCTCCCCGGCCACCAAGACGAGCCAGGCCGAAGAGAAATCAGTCCCTTCACGCTCTGGTTGCTGCGCCTCCCTCCCCTCCCACCCCCCGCGGCCTGCCCTGTGCATGGACGGTACTGCAACAAGTTTTTTTTTTTTGGGGGGGGGAGGGGTGGAGGGGGATGTCTTTTTTTCTTTTTCTTTTTCTTTCCCTCTTGACATATGTTACCCGCTATTTCTATATTTTCCTTCCCTAACTTTTATTTTTATCTTGTTTTACGTTATTCTTCATCCTTATTTATCTCACTTTCTAACTCTTTCTCTCTCCCCTCTTTAACCATTTCTTCTTCCTTCCTTCCTCTCTCTCTCTCTCTCTCTCTCTCTCTCTCTCTCTCTCTCTCTCTCTCTCTCTCTCTCTCATTTCTGTTTTACTGCAACAATCTTCTTACTTTTTTTTTGTTTTATTACTTTTCTTCCTCTTTTTTTTCCTCTTTTTTACGTAAGTTCGTCCTTTAACTGTTTTTTTTTTCTTTTGCCTCCAGTCTCGTTTACGAAAATAAGCATTGATTTTTTTGCACTCTACTTTTTTTTTCTTTCCCTCTCCCTTGCCTTCTGTTACTCCATCGTTCTCTCCCTCCCTCGCTCGCCCTGAAAACTCCCTCTTTTTTTCTTCCTTTCCCCTTAAATTACTCCACCGCTCTGATATCTCTCTCCTTCCCGTTTTTTCTTTTCTATATATTTCTCATCAACTACCATCTTCTTCTCCTATCATTTCTTTTTCTCTCTCGTCTTTTCTTTCCGATTTCCTTTCTCTTTTCTTGGCTCCGTGGTGCAGTGGTTTGGACGCCTGGCTATGAAATCACCAACACACCCACACCCACACACCCACACCCACCCACCCACACAGCACCTACACACCCACAACAGCAGAAGGAGGAGGAGGAGAAGAAGGCAGTGATGAGGGTGCATGTTTGTCTGTCTGTCTATTTGTGAAGGTGACTTTGCACTGGGCACGGTGACACCTGAGGAAGGAGGAGGAGGAGGAGGAGGAGGAGGAGGAGGACGGGAAATGGATCACGCTAGGAAAAAAAGTGTAATGACCTGACTGTGTGTGTGTGTGTGTGTGTGTGTGTGTGTGTGTGTGTAGGAGTGACAGGTGACGGGGCAAACGTGACGTGGGCGAAGACGTGGAAGGAGGAGGAGGAGGAGGAGGAGGAGGAGGAGGAGTTGGAAAGAGAAGAAGGAAAAAGAACAGGAGAAGGAGAAAGGAGAAAAGAGCAGGTAAAAGAAGAGGAAGGGGAGGAAGAAAAACAGTTATACATATAGGAAGCAGAAAAAGAAAAAAAAAACAAGGAGGGAAAAAGGAGTAATGAGGGAAAAAAGGAAATGAAAAAGATGAGAAAACCGAATAAACGAAGAAAAAATTAAAATAAGGAAATTTGAGGAGGAATGAGATGAGGCCAAGGGAGGGATGGGGGGGTAAAAGGTGGGGGCAGGGGATAAGCGGCAGGGTGGGGGAGGGCGGGGGATAAGCGGCAAGGTGGGGGAGGGGAGGCGCTAGGCAAAACCCGCTGTGCCATATGACTCAAGAAAATGCAACAGAATACGAACTGAGAGAGAGAGAGAGAGAGAGAGAGAGAGAGAGAGAGTTTTAAAAGAAAGTCGAAAGAGAGGAACAGCCGCAGACGCTAAGCTCACTATCTACGGTCGCATTGAATTTTCTCTTTTATTTTAACACTTAATATAAATAAATAAAATCACTTAAACAAACATCAGGCAACCTCATTATAACCCTTTCTGTTGTCTGCTCTTCCATGCTTCGATGTTTCCTTTCCTTCCTTTTCTATATGACTTTATTTTTCTCTTCTTTTTCTTCCTCCTCCTCCTCCTCCTCCTCCTCCCTATCTTCTTCCCCTCACCTCACCGCCTCAACGGGGAGAAAAACACGTCTTTTGTACCTACGCGCCGCTCACCAACTGCTGGAGGAGGAGGAGGAGGAGGAGGAGGAGGAGGAGGAAGAGGAGAACCGGTTATGTGGGTCGGGTTGGTTGTTCATCCCAGGTCACACACACACACACACACACACACACACACACACACACACACACACACACACACACACACACACACACACACACACACACAGTCAATCGAAGTACCACAATGAAATGAGGAAGTGTTAGCATTATAGAAGAGGAGGAGGAGGAGGAGGAGGAGGAGGAGGAGGAGGAGGAGGAGGAGGAGAGGAGGTGGGAGGAACAGGTGTATGGAGGTAAAAGCTGGAAAGAAAAAATGGAGAGAAAAGAGGAGGGAGGAAAGGTGGAGAAAGAAAGGAGGAAGAGGGGAGGGAGGAAGGGAGGAGGAAAGGAGGGAAGAGGGAGGAAGGGAGGAAGGAAAGTGGATAGAAGAAAAACGGAGGAAAAATATGGAGAAAAAAATTGAGGAGAAAGGGAGGAAGATATGTTGAGAGAGAGAGAGAGAGTTCATCTACCACTAACAAACTTGTCTGGTTGGGTTAATTCTCTCTCTCTCTCTCTCTCTCTCTCTGCAACGGGATTAAACACGGCAATTAATTTCAATGTATTTATAACACACACACACACACACACACACACACACACACACACACACACACACACACACACACACACACACACACACACATTGCACCTTTCTTCATCTATTCTTCTATACATTCACTTATTTCCATCTTCCTCCTTTCCCTCCTTCTTTACTTCTTTCTTATATCTACCATTTATCATATTTTCCTTTCTCTTCGTTTCTCCATCTTTCTCTCTCCCATACATTTATTGACCTTTTTCTCTCCTTCCCTATTTCCATTTTTTTTCTCCCTTTCATTTTTTCTCCATCATCATCTTTTCTTCCCATCTTCATTTCTTCTTTCATTCTTCCTCCTCCTTCTCCTCCTCCTCCTTTTTCTGCCAACACTTTCAGACAAAATTTTTCTCCCCTTCCCTTCGGCAAGCTTAAGCACCCTTCCGTTACCCCCTTCCCCCTTCTCCCCTTCCCTTCCTCCCTCTCCCCTTCCCTTCCTCCCTCTCCCCTCCTCTTCCACCCACAATTTACCTCCCCTTACGGCACATCCACCCTTTCCATTCCCCCCCTCTTCCACCCCTTCTCTTTCCTCTTCCTTCACCTCACCTCTCCCTCCTCCTCCTCCTCCTCCTCTTCCCCCTTTCCAGCTAACATACATTGCAAATACTAACTCCTCCTCCTCCTCCTCCTCCTCCTCTTCCTCCTCCTCCTCTTCCTCCTCCTCCTCGAAAAAACTTGCACCGTATTAATAATGACTGGACGCGACCTGAGAGAGAGAGAGAGAGAGAGAGAGAGAGAGAGAGAGAGAGAGAGAGAGAGAGAGAGAGAGAGAGTACACACACACACACACACACACACACACACACACACACACACACACACACACACACACACACACACACACACACACACTTGCCCTTCAATCTTTCTTCCCATCACAATGCAGACAATCATTTCTTCCCTCCTCCTCCTCCTCCTCCATTTCTTCCCTCTTCCACTTCTCCCTCTGTTACGCAGGGACAAATATTCGTGAACTCCCTCCCCCCTTAATCCCTCCTCCTCCTCCTCCTGAAACCACCATCGCGATTACTATAATGGTGAACATCCTCCTCCTCCTCCTCCTCTTCTTTTTCTATCCCACTCCTCCTCCTCCTCCTTCATTTTCTCTTTTTCTTCACCCACTTCCTTTCCTTTCCTCCCTAATTCTTTTCCTTTATTCCCTTCCCTTTCCTTCCTTTTCCCTCTCACTCCTTACCCCTTCCCTACTTTTTCTTTTACTTCCTTTTCTCTTTTGTTCCCTTTTCTTGATCCTTTCTCTCCCTCTTTCCTCCCTCCTTCTTTTTCTCCATCTATCTTCTACAAGCAAAAAAGGTTCCTATCATTATCGTACCTGGCAAAAAAAGTAAGGGAGGGAAGAAGGGCAGAAAAGAAGGGAGGAAAGATGGGAAGGAGGAGGGAAGAGAGGGAGGAATAGAAGAGAAGGGGAGGAAAGGGTGGATTAGAGTGAGGAGTTTTTTGAGGGAAGAATGATGATGACGGAGGAGGTGGAGGAGGAGGAGGAGGAGGAGGAGGAGGAGGGAGTTTTTGCAGTGAATGAGGGTGATTATCCTTAGGTAACTCTCTCTCTCTCTCTCTCTCTCTCTCTCTCTCTCTCTCTCTCTCTCTCTCTCTCTCTCTCGTCAAGAAGCAAAACAAAATTACGTGTGTGTGTGTGTGTGTGTGTGTGTGTGTGTGTGTGTGTGTGTCCTTGAGTCTATCATATCCTTTTCTCTCTCTCTTTCCTCCATTTTTCCCTCCATTATCGTTTTTTCTCTTTTTTCCTTCCTATCTTTTCTTTCTTTCTCATTCTTCTTTCTTTAAACCCCAAATATTGCTTTCTTCTTCTTCTTCTTCTTCTTCTTCTTCCTCCTCCACTTCCTCTCTGCGGTTTCAACAAAGGTTTTAAATTCAATTCGTTCTTCCTCTTCTTCTTCTTCTTTTCCTCCTCCTCCTCCTCCTTTTCCTTTCATTTCTATGCCATTTACATTTGACTTTTGCCACTGACTACAAAGGAGGAGGAGGAGGAGGAGGAGGAGGAGGAGGAGGAGGAGGAGGTAAAAAAGCGACAGTGGAAGTAAAATATAAAAAGAACAAGAAGCAGAAGAAAAGGAGGAGGAGAGGAAATAAAGCGAGAGAAGAAAATAAACTGCCAAGGGAAATGAGTCATCGAATTTGCAAAGAAAGAGAAAAGAAAAGAAGCAAAAAGTGAGGAAAGATTTTTGTAAGAATGTTGTAATTTTTTTTCTTCTTTTTTCTTCATTTCTTTTTTTACTTCTTTCATTCCCTTACATTCTTACTTGTTTGTTTTCTTTTCTTGTTCAATTTTTTTCCTTCCTGTTTCTCTTCCTGTTTTATTCCCATTTTCCTCTTCTCTTCTTGTTATTTTCTTCTATTCCAATCTTCCTCTTTCCTTTTCATTCCTCCTCCTCCTCCTCCTCTTCCTCCTCCTTCTCCCAATGTAATCTGTTCCTCCACTGTCCTTTGTCTTCTCTCTCTCTCTCTCTCTCTCTCTCTCTCTCTCTCTCTCTCTCTCTCTCTCTCTCTCCACCTGTTTCCTTATATCAGCTCAGGTGTTTCATAGTCACCCTTATTCCCACCCTTACCTGCCCCTCCCTCCTCTCCCTTCACTTCCTTTCCTCTCCTTTTCCTTCACCCTTCTCACCCTTTCATTTCCTTCCCTTCCACCTGTCCCTGTCTATCTGTCTATCTATCTATCTATCTATCTGTCTGTCTGTCTGTCTGTCTGTCTGTCTCTCTCTCTCTCCCTCTCTTTCTCAAAAATACAGCTAGATAGAAAAGAGAGAGAGAGAGAGAGAGAGAGAGAGAGAGAGAGAGAGAGAGAGAGAGAGAGAGAGAGAGAGAAGAAGAAGAAGAAGAAGAAGAAGAAGAAGAAGAAAAAGAGGGAATAGAGGGAATGGGAAGGGGAAATGGTTATGGTATGGGAGTGAAAGTGATGGGAAGGAAATGGGAGGAAATGGAATGGGTGTAAGTGTGAGGTGAGGGAAGGGAAGGGAAGGGAGGGGAAGGGGTGATGGAGTGTATGGTATGGGTGTTCCTGTCTCCTCTTCTCCCATTTCTCTCCTCCTCCTCCTCCTCTTCCTCTTCTTTATCTTTTCATCAACTTCCCTTCTCTTCTTCTTTTTTTATACTTGCTTTCCTCCTCCTCCTCCTCCTTTTCCTTATCTTCTTCTTCCTCTTCATCTTTTCATCATCTTCCCTTCTCCTCTTCTTCTATCTCAGTTCCTCTCATACCATACCTACTTGCTTTCCTCTTCTTCCTCCTCCTCCTCCTCCTGTTCCTTCTCCCTATCTTCTTCCTCCTCTTCATCTTTTCATCATCTTCCCTTCTCCTCTTCTTCTCTCTCGGTTCCTCTCATACCATACCTTCTTGCTTTCCTCTTCTTCTTCCTCCTCCTCCTCCTCCTGTTCCTTCTCCTTATCTTCTTCCTCCTCTTCATCTTTTCATCATCTTCCCTTCTCCTCTTCTTCTCTCTGGGTTCCTCTCATACCATACCTTCTTGCTTTCCTCTTCTTCTTCCTCCTCCTCCTCCTGTTCCTTCTCCTTATCTTCTTCCTCCTCTTCTTCTCTCTGGGTTCCTCTCATACCATACCTTCTTGCTTTCCTCTTCTTCTTCTTCCTCCTCCTCCTCCTGTTCCTTCTCCTTATCTTCTTCCTCCTCTTCTTCTCTCTCGGTTCCTCTCATACCATATCTACTTGCTTTCCTCCTCCTCCTCCTCCTCCTCCTCCTCCACTAATGAGCCAACACTATGTTATCATCTCCATCGCTGCAGACGAGAACCAGTACACTCCTCCTCCTCCTCCTCCTCCTCTCTTCCTATTACTCTCCCATTTGTTCACATCACCTCCCATGTAGTACTCTTCTTCCTCCTCCTCCTCCTCTTCCTCTTCATCTTTCTCACTCTCCTATTCTTTATTCTTTTTTTTTTCTATATATATATTCTATCCTTTATCTGTTTTCCTTCTCCATCTTTCTTCACTGTTACTTTCCTCATTCTCATTCTATTCTCTCGCTTTTCCTCCATTCCTTCTTTTATCACATTTCCCTGCATACCCTCACTCTCCTTCTCTCTCTTTTTTCACAAGATTCCTTCCTTCCTTTCTCTCTCATTTATTTTCTTTCCTTTCATTTCTTCACTAACTCTTTTTCCTTTCCCTGTCCTTCCATCTATGCCTCTCTTCTTTCCCTTTCTCTTTCCTTCTCAACCTCCTTTCTCTCTCTTCTTCCTTCTTCCAGCTTCTACTTCTCCTCTCTCTATCTCTCTCTTCTTCCATCTCCCTCCTCCTCCTCCTCTTTCACTCTCTCCCACACTCAGTACTTTCCCATTAGCACACACACCTCCATACCTCCTCCTCCTCCTCCTCCTCCTCTGTAAGCCTCACGTCACGGCCTAGCACGGACATAACCTATAGGCCTAAGCTCACAATGGCCGCCTCCTCCTCCTCCTCCTTTTCTACAGTCCCAGGGTAACCTTTATACAGCATGACCCTCACTCTCTCTCTCTCTCTCTCTCTCTCTCTCCCTCCCCTGTGGTAGTAACGTCATCATTAAGGGGGAGGGGGGGGGCTGGTTTTGAGGGGGGAAGGGGGGGCTAGGGAAGATTTTTTGTTTTGTTTGTTTGTTTGTGTATTGGTTTGTTTTGTTGTTGTTGTTATTGTTGAAGGGGGTTGGTTATTGTTTTCGTTCGCTTGTTAATGTGGTGTTTTATTTTTTTTTTCAGTAACGGTTTTCATCTTATTCCAGTTTTTATTTTTATTTTTAATGTGGTTTTGGTTATTTCTATCTTTTCTTCCTTCTCCTCCTCTTCCTTCTCTTTTCTTTTTCTTTTCCTTGTTTGTCATCCTTTTCTTTCTAACTTTTCATCTTCCTCCTCCTCCTCCTCCGCCTTCTAACCCTTAATTTCTTCTTCTTCTTTGTCATTCTTCTTGTTCTTTTCATTCCTTCCCTTCCTCTTCTCCTGTTTCATTTTCTGCTTGTTTTTCACTACCCGTTTTCCTCCCCCTCCTCTTTTTTTCCCTTTCATTTCATTTCATTTTTGTTCTTTTCGTCATTCTTCTTGTTCTTTTCGTTCCTCCCCTTTCCTCTTCTCCTGTTTCATTTTCTGCTTGTTTTTCACTACCCCTTTTCCACCCCCTCTTTTTTTCCTTTCATTTCATTTCATTTTTGTTCTTTTCGTCATTCTTCTTGTTCTTTTCGTTCTCCCCCTTCCTCTTTTCCTGTTTCATTTTCTGCTTGTTTTTCACTACCTGTTTTCCTCTCCTTCCTCTTTTTTTCCCTTTCATTTCCTTTTCTTCTTGTTCTTTTCATTCCTTCCCTTCCTCTTCTGTTTCATTTTCTGTTTGTTTTTCACTAACCGTTTTCCTCCACCTCCTCTTTTTTTTCCTTTCATTTCCTTTTCTTCTTGTTCTTTTCGACACATCCTCTCCTCCTGTTTCATTTTCTTGTTCTTCATTACTCATTTTCCTCCTCCTCCTCCTCTTCCTCCAGTCACACTCTCCTCTCCTCCACTTCACCTCCCACGCCCCACACTTTCCCTCCCACTCACCCGCTGATCTTATCCACCCACAGATGCAGCCCACGCCCTGAGGAGGTCCTGGGGGGCGAAGGGGGGCGTGTATGGGGGGTCTGGAGATGCGACCACAGCCATGCCACCCCCCACTTCTCACCCCCCACCCCCACCTCATACCCCCTTACAGACACATACATACATACATACACATACACAAGTTCAGAGACAAGGTGTTTTCCGGCGAGAGTAAAGTGTGTGTGTGTGTGTGTGTGTGTGTGTGTGTGTGTGTGTGTGTGTGTGTGTGTGTGTGTGTGTGTGTGACAAGTGGACCGCAAAATGAGGAGAAATAAATAAATGGAACCGATGTGGAAGAAATGGGAGGAGGAGGAGGAGGAGGAGGAGGGAAGTGAGCGAGAGTGAGTGGGTGTGTAAAGACCAAAGAGAGAGAGAGAGAGAGAGAGAGAGAGAGAGAGAGAGAGAGAGAGAGAGAGAGAGAGAGAGAGGTAATATACGCATCACAAAGCACTTTACGCATGGATCCCCTCAACATCTACATCCCCCCCTACCCCCCCCCGTGCCCTCTACACCCCCCTTCCCCCCATACACTTCCCTACCCAGCAAAGGTGTGTGTGTGTGTGTGGGGGGGGGGGGGGAAGGCAGGTGATTCTTCCTTCATCGCCCCCCCTCCCCCCCTACCTTTCCTTATCTCCCCTTCCTCCTCCCCTCCATTTCTCTTTCTCTCTCCATTCATACGTGTAGATAGATAGTGGTGGTGCTTGAGGAGGAGGAGGAAGAGGAGGAGGAGGAGAAGGAGGAGGAGGAAATAGAAGAAAATAATGACAATAATAATGAGAAAAAAATGAAAGGAAAAAAGGAGACGGATGAAAAGGAGGAGGAGAAGAAGAGGAATAAGAGGAGTAGAAGATAATGACAATAAAAACACACACAAAAGGAAAGAACAAGGACAAACAGATCAACAACAAAAAAAAAAAAAAAAAATTATGCAAAGACGGATGTGAAGATATGAGAAAAAAAAAACACAAACACACACACGAGCGACCTTGATACACACACACACACACACACACACACACACACACACACACACACACACACACACACACACACACCTGGAAGTCGTCAAGGTGTGAAGGTAGAGACGCAAGTACAGGTGTGCAAACCTTACCTGGGGTACACCTGAGAACATCTTCACCTTCATCATCACCATCATCACTAATACTGTTACTCTTTACTATTATTATCGACGGTGATAGTGCCGATGATGGTGGTGGTGGTGGTGGTGGTGGTGGTAGTAGTAGTAGTAGTAGTAGTAGTAGTAGTAGTAGTAGAAAAAGAAGAAAAAAATAAGAACAAAAAAAACAAGACATAATTAATACACACACACACACACACACACACACACACACACACACACACACACACACACACACACACACACACACACACACACACACACACACACACACACACACACAAGAAAAAAGAACTAAATTAAAAACACTAGAAAAAATAAACCAAAGAAAACAACAACATCAACAAACAAAGACCCCAAACACCAACGCAATCAATAAACAATTCCGACCAACTAGAAAAAAAAAAAAGTGAAAATTGACGTGCACAAAAAATGACGAGGAGAAATATTCAAAGCGAAGAGAAACAAATGAAGGGAGGACAGCGCAGACGAACCGTGAATACTAATGATCCTAATAAAAACTAATGGAGGAGGAGGAGGAGGAGGAGGAGGAGGAGGAGGAGGAGGAGGAAGGCACCCCATTACGCTTCATTAGTATGGGGAGTGCATGATGAGAGGTAGGAGAGGACGAAGGGAAGGCAGGGATAGGCGTGATGGGGTTAAGGAATGAAGGGAAGAAGGGAGGAGAAAGGGAGGGGTGTAGAGGGTGTGGAGGGAATGGGCACTTCACTTTTTGCCTCCTTTCCCTTCCCTTCTTCATCAATAGTTCCCATCACTTTCCCTTCCTTCACTATCAATCTCTCTAACAAGTCTCCTTCCCTTCCTCCCTTCCTATTTTCCTATCATCACTCCTTCCTTCCTCTTCCCCTTCTGTTTTATTGCTTACTCTTCCTCCTCCTCTCTTCCTCTCTTTTGCTTCTCCATGTCTTTCCTTTCCTCCTTTATCTCTCCTCTTCCACCACTTTCATATAATTTCTTTCTCTCCCTTTTATAATCTATCCCTTCCTTTCCTTATCCTCCCTTCTCTTCTTTTACCTTTCATCTTCCACTTCATCCTCTTTCCCTCCTCTTCTTGAACCTTCATATAATTCATTTCCCTCCTTTCTATAGCTTCCTTCTTCCCTTCCTTTCCCTTCTCTTCTCTTCCCCTCAGGACCCAAGGAACGGGCGTGGGCGTATCCCGTTGCCGGCTCGCCCACACCCGCGCTCTCCTCCCTCCTCCATGTCCTCTGAAGGTGAAGGAGGAGGAGGAGGAGGAGGAGGAGGAGGAGGAGGAGGAGGAGGAGGATAGGAAGATGAAGTTGAGGAAGGGAAGGAAGGAAGAAGAGAGGAGGGAGGAGAAAGAAAAGAATGAAGATAGAAAGGAAAGTAATGGAGGAGGAGAAGGTGAAAGAAGAGGGGGAGGAGGAGGAAGAGGAGGAAGAGAAAAAAGAAAAAAAACACGAGGAAAAACTAAACATCAACAACACACACAAACACACACACACACACACACATTCAATAAGTCAAACAAGTCACAAGAGGATTGGAATCTATTATGTGTTAAGTCAAAAGGGAATCCGATCCTGAGCTGAAGGGGGTTCGATCCTCTTGTGCGACTGACAGAAGGGATTGGAAGGTGACGAGCAGCTATTAATTAAGGGACTGAAAGGAAGGGAAAATTGAGGGAAGGGAAAATTTAGTGTGTGTGAATATGGAGAGGAAGAGGAGGAGGAGGAAGAGGAGTGAAGGGAAGAAGAGGAAGAATGATATGAAGAAGAGGAAGCTGGGGAAGGGAAGAAAGGGAAGAAGAGAGGAAAGGAGGGAAGAGAAGGGAAGAGAGGAGGAGAGGAGGAAAAGGGAGAAAAATAGAGGTAAGGAAGGGGAGGAGAGAGGAGAGAAAGAGAGAATGAAGGAAGAAGAGAGAGGAAGGAAATCAAGTGTGAGAGGAGGAAGAGGAAGAAGAGGAGGAGGAGGAGGAGGAGGAGGAAAGGTAAGAGGGAGAGAAGAATATGTTGGTTACCTAAAGTCTTACCCAAACAAACAGAGAGGGAGGAGGAAAGAGAGTGGAGGAAAGTGAGAGGAGGGAAGGAGGGAGGGAGGGAGGAGGGAGAAGTGTTTAAGAAGACTCGTTAACTTGAGGTCTTCCTGAATGAATGGAGAGAAAAGGGAAAGAAACGGAGAGAAAAAGAAGGGGGGGGAGTGAGGGAGAGAGGAGGACACAGAGAGAAAAGAAGGGAAGGAGAGGAAGGTGAGGAAAATAAATGAAGTAAAATATAAGAAAGAAGAAAGAAGAGAAAAGGAAGAGAAATGGAGATGAGGAAAGAAGGGAAGGAGAGGAAAACAGATAGAATGAAGTGAAGGATAAGAAAGAGAGAGAAGGAGGGAGAGAAAGTACGATTGTCAAGGTAAGGAGAGAAGAGGAGGAGAAAGAGAATGAAAGAGAAGGGGAAGATGGAGGAAGAAGAGGAAAGGAAGAAGATGGAAGGAAAGGAGAGGAGAAGAAAGAAGAGAATGCAAGAGAAGGGGAAGAAGGAGGAAGAAGAGGAAAGGAAGAAGATTTAGAAAGAGGAACACGAAGAGGAAGAAAAGTGAAAATTGCGAGAGAAAGGAGGAATATAGAAAGAAGAGGAGGAGGAAAAGGAGGAGGAGGAGGAGGAGGAGGGGGAGGAAAGTAAGAGTGTTTGTGTATAGGTATTGTACATCATGAAGGGGAGAAAGGGGGCGGGGGGAGAAGGGAGGGAGAGAGAAGGGGGAGGTAAGAGAGCATAATGGAGGGATTAACACTTGAGTCGAGTGAGAGGAAAACGGGGATTAACCTTAAGAGGGGGGGAGGGGGAGAGAGGGAGGGAGGGGGGGAGGGAAGAAAGGGGAAGGGAGGAGGGCAGGGTAAGGGTGGGGGGTAGGGAGGAAGTGAGGAGGGTAAGGAAAGGGAAGGAAAAATGGAGAGAAAGAAGGAAGGAAGGTAAGGGAAGGAAAGGGAAGGAAAGGAAAGGAAAGGAAAGGGAAGGGAAGGGAAGGGAAGGGAAAGGAAGGAAAGAGTAGGGAAGGGAAGGGAAGGAAAGGGAAGAAAAGGGAAGGAAAGTAAAGGGAAGTAAAGGAAAGGGTTCAGATGGGTAAGATATGTTAGGAAAGATGAAAGAAAGAAGAGGAGATAACGAAGGGAAGGGAAGGAAAGAGTATAAGGGAAAGGAAGGAGAAGGTTGAAGGGAAGGAAAGTATAAAGAAATAAAAGTAAGGTGAAAGGTGGATGAAGGGAGGTAAAGAAATGGAAAAATGGAAGAAGAGGAAAAGAGGAAAATTAGTAAAAGTTAAGGGAAGGGGAGGGAAGAGAAGGAACGGGAAAAGTAAAGAAAGTAAGATAGAGTAAATAAAAGAAAGCAAATAAATGAAAAAAATAATAATAATAATAAAGTAAACACTATGATGATGATGATGATGAAGATGGCGAAGATGATGAAGGGGAGGAAAAAAAATGTGACATTCTTCTCTACTTCATGCACCAACTAGCTCAAGGAGGAGGAGGAGGAGGAGGAGGAGGAGGAGGAGAGGAAGGAAGAGGAGCAATGTTAGACCTAAAAATCATTCGTGTGTGTGTGTGTGTGTGTGAGTGTGTGTGTGTGTGTGTGTGTGTGTGTGTGTGTGTGTGTGTGTGTGTGTGTGTGTGTGTGTGTGTGTGTGACCCCCTTCCCCCCTAAACCACTGATTCTCTCATCTTGCGAGGCATAACCCACTATCTTCTTCCTCCTCCTCCTCCTTCTTCTTCTCCTCCTCTTCCTCCTCCTCTCAAGGGAATAAATGGATGTCGAATATTTGCTCAGCCGTTACCATCTCATGAGGAGGAGGAGGAGGTGGAGGAGGAGGAGGAGGAGGAGGAGGAGGAAGAGGAGGAGGAGGAAGACGAAGAGATGGGAGAGACAAGGAATACATAAATAAAGAAATGAAGGAATAGGAAAAGTCATGTATGGGAAGGAGATGATAAAGAAGAGGAAGAGGAGGAGGAGGATGGAGGAAAAGAAGAGGAATAAGAGGAGGGAGGGAGGGAAAGAAGGAAGATAATAAAGGAAGGAAGAAAGTAAAATTAATAAGAGGAGTGAGGAAATGAGAGGAGAAAGGAGAGGAGAGGTGTGAAGGAGAGAGAAGATGGAGAAAGGGAGAGAAAGAGAGGAGGAGGAGGAGGAGGAGGAGGAAAGAGCACCTCACCAGCCCACACCCATTAGTTACATGTCCAGGAGGAGGAGGAGGAGGAGGAGGAGGAAAAAGAAGAAAAATGAAAGGAAAATTAAGTTAGGAAAGCAGAAAAAAAGAACAAGAATAACAAGAAGAAGAGGAAGAAAGATGAAGAAAGAAAAGAGAAATGAAAACAAAGTGAAGAAAAAAATAAAGAAAGAAGGAAACGAAGACAAAGAAAATATAAAGAAAAGAAAAAAAAACAAGGAAAATTAGGAAGGAAAAAGAGAAAGGAGAAACGAATGAATGAAATAAAGGGAAAAAAGAAAGAAATAAGGAAAATAAAGGAGAGAGAGAGAGAGAGAGAGAGAGAGAGAGAGAGAGAGAGAGAGAGAGAGAGAGAGAGAGAGAGAGAGAGAGAGAGAGAGAGAGAGAGAGATGGGGCGAGTGTTCCTGAGTATATAATTAATGTCAAGATTAATTTATGCTCATAGAAAAGATCACGATTTTGCGTCTCGCCCATACATCACGCACACGCCTCCTCCTCTCCTCCTCCTCCTCCTCCTCCTCAGCATCATCCTCTTTCTCTCCTCCCTATCATCCTCTTTTTTTCTTTTATATACTTTTCTTTTCTCTCACAAATCTCTTTCCCTTTATTGATTTCTTCTTTGTCTCACCGAAAAAAAGGAGAATCAAAGAAAAAGAAGAAGAAGAAGAAGAAGAAGATAAAGAAGAAATAGTAATAGTAGAATGAGGGAAAAAAAAGAGGAAAACACAGAAGAACAAGAACAGAAACAACAACAAAAAAAGAACAAGAAGAACAAGAGGAAAACACGTAGAAAAAAAAAACTATTATAAGACGAAGAAGAGAAAAAGAGATGAGGAGGAAAGGAGGAGAAATATGATGACGATGATGATGATGAGGAGGAAGAAGAGGAGGAGGAAGAAGAGGAAGAGGAGAGAACGAACCACCTGACCTGTATACCTCGTCCCTCCCCTCCCCCCCTTCCCCTCCAGCCATCTGTCCCTCCCTCCCTTCTGTCCTAATTACACACCAAGACCTTCAGTGCCTTGGTCAACCTTGCCTGGCACTCCTTCGGCCTCCAGATGGCGCCCCTGATGCTGCCCAGACCTCTCTCTCTCTCTCTCAATTAGAGTTATGAAGGCTGCTGTGGTTTGTATTAGTCCTTCCTCCTCCTCCTCCTCCTCCTCCTCCTCCTCTTCTCTTCTCTTCTGTCTCTCTCTAAAAGGAAAAAAAGAACGAAGTAAGAAAGGAAGAAGAAAGTAAAGAAGAAAAAATGAAAGGAAGGAAAGAAAGGTAGAAGGAAAGAAAGAAAAAATAAAGAAGAAAGAGAATAGAGGGAGGAAAGAAAGGAAGAAGGAAAGGGAGGAAAGAAATAAAGAAGAGGAAAAAGAAAGGAAGAAAGGAAGAAAGAAGAAGGAAAAAGCAATAAATGTGTGTGTGTGTGTGTGTGTGTGTGTGTGTGTGTGTGTGTGTGTGTGTAGACATTAACCACCCCAGCCGCAACCCCCTCCCCCCCCCCTTACACGAGCCTGGGAAAGTAATAACCTCCCCCCCCCTTTTTCCTCCTCTCCCCTCCTCCCCTTTCCCCCTCCTCCCCTTCCCCTACCCTTAAGGAGTCATAAGGTAAGGGAGGAAGATGAAGGGGAAGAATGAAGAGGAAGAAGGGGGAGAAGGGAAGACAAAGAGGGGAAGAAAAGGGAAGGAAGAAGGGTGAAGAGAAAGAAGGGGGAGAAGGACGCTAAACAGGGTGATAAGAAAGAAGGGAAGAGGGGAGGAGGAATAGAGAGGGAAAAAGAAGGGATGAGAGGGATAGAAAGAAGGGGAAGAAAGGAAAGGGGAGAAGAAAGATGAAGGAGGAGGAGGAGGAGGAGGAGAAAAGAGGAGAGGAAAGGGGAGGAAAGAAAAGGGGACAAGAGGAAGAGAAATAAAAAGAAAAAATGAAAAAGAAAGAAAGAAAGAAGGCAAAAGAAGAGACACGCGTTCTAAAAAAAAAAGCCAAAAGAAGAAAGGAAGGAGAAAGATGATGATGAAGAAAAATAAGGAAGAGAAGAAGAAGGAGACAGAGTAGGAATGGGAGTGATGATAGAAGATACGGGGAGGAAAGAAGGGAGAAAAAGAAGAGGGGAAGGGGAGGACAAAGGGAGGAAAGAAAGGGAGGGATGGGATGAAGATGCTGGAGGTGGGAAGGGAAATGAAGATGAGGAGGAGGAGGAGGAGGAGGAGGAGGAGGAGGAGGAGGAGGAGGAAGGGAGGATGGGTAATGGTGATGGGTGATGAAAGGGGAAGGAAGGAACTTGTAAACAGGAATTGGAGAAGGAAAAGGAGGAGGAGGAGGAGGAGGAGGAGGAGGAGGAGATGAAGGAGAGAAAGCATGGAGAATGTATGAATAATGAACTTGTTGAAAGGAAGGAAAGGAAGGAGGAAGGAATTAAGGAGGTAGAAAATAAACAAAAAAATAAAGGAGAGAGGAAAGGAAGAAAGAAAGAAAGAAGGAAGCAAAAGAAAATAAATAATGGAGGTAAAGAAGAACGAGGAAAAAAATAAAAAAGAGGAGGAAGGGGAAAGAAAGGAAAAGAAAGAAAGAACGAAGCAAGGGAGAAGGAATAAAGAAAGTAAAGAAGAATGATGAAAAGCAAAGAAAATGAAGAAGGGAGGAAAGAGAAAAAAAGAAAAAAGTAAAGAAAGAAAGTAAGAGGAGGGGAAAAGAAAGAAATGAAGGGGAAATAAAAAAAGACGAAAAGGAGGAATAGAGAAAAATGTTAAAGAAGGAATAAGAGAAAAAGAAATAGGAGGAAGGAAGAAAGAAAAGAAAGAAAAAAAGAAAAGGAAGAGGAAATACGATCTCATAAACACACACGCGAGAGAGAGAGAGAGAGAGAGAGAGAGAGAGAGAGAGAGAGAGAGAGAGAGAGAGAGAGAGAGAGAGAGAGAGAGAGAGAGAGAGAGAGAGAGAGAGAGAGAGAGAGAGAGAGAGAGAGAGACAGACTAGATTCAGTGTATATTTTTAAAGACAGCACGTTCTGTTAGTCCTGTCATTCCCCCCCCCCCCCCCCCGTCACCACCTGTCCCCCCTCACACAACCTCTGTTTTTGTTTACCTTAGAAGAAGAAGAAGAAGAAGAAGAAGAAGGAACAAGAGGAAGGAGAGGAGAAGTATTAAGGAGGGCAGAAGACATAGAAGAAGAAGAAGAAGAAGAAGAAGAAGAGGAGGAGAAGAGGAGGAGGAGAAGATGGAGAAAGAGATGATTATATAAGACATTTCATCTTTTCTCTTTCTCCTCTCCTCTTCCTAATTGCTATCTCTCTTTTCCTCCTCCTCTCCTCTCTTCTTTTCTCACTTCTCCTCTCCTCTTCCTCCTTTCTTTTCCATCTCGCCCTTCTTGCTCTCTCTTTCCTCCTACTCTTCTTCTCCCTTCTCTTCTCTACACCTCTCTTTTCTCTTCCTCCTCTCTTCCCCTCCCAACACACCTCTCTTCTCTTCTCCTCTCCTCTTCCTCTTTTCTTTACAACCTCGTCCCTCTTGCTTTCTCTTTCTTCTCTTCTCCTCTTCTCTCCTCCAAATACTCCTCTTCCCCCCCCCCCCACACACACACACACAACACACAACACACAGGCAACACAGGACAGGTAACAACACTCACACAACAGGTAACACACACTCACACAACAGGTAAAGGTGTGTCATGTGAAGAAGCCGTGTGGTCGCGGGGCTTCAAGGGTCAAAGTTCACGCGGTCACCAAGGAGGGAGGTCATGCAAGGTGAGAGGGAAGGGGAAGGGAGGGGGATAGGGGGAGTGAGGGAGAGTAGGGTTGGATCGCATATAAAGGGATTCTGGTTGAGGTTTGAGGTTTTGGCGAAGGGATTTAAGCGTCTCTGTGAAGGAGTAAGATTTGATGAGTTAGTAAGTTAGTAAATCAGGGAGTTAGCAAGTTAAGAATAAAGTTAGTTAAGAATTTAATTAGTAAGTTTGCAAGGAGAGAGAGAGAGAGAGAGAGAGAGAGAGAGAGAGAGAGAGAGAAAGGGATTGAATCTTCTATCAAGGGATTCTGATTGATCGAGGTTAGTATAGTATAAAGGAGGAGGAGGAGGAGGAGGAGAGAAGATGAAGAAGGCCAATAATAAAAGAGAAAGGAAAAGGAGTAAAGATGAACACAAAGAAAAGAAAAAAAGAAACAGACAGTAATGTGGACAGGACAATTTGGTCTGTCTATCCCTCTGTCTGTCTGTCTGTCTATATGAGAAGGAGGAGAAAATGAAGACAAAAAGAAGAAAAGAATCAAACTCAGATTTATGTAGACAGGACAACTTGCAGCCTGCCTATCTATCTATCTATCTATCTATCAATCTGTCTATCTATCTTTATTACTGTCAGCGTGGGAGGAACTAACATTGTGCAGGACTAAAGAATCTTGTAAAAAAAAAAAAACATGAGGGGAAGGAAGGGAGGGGAAAGGAAGGAAAGGGAGAGAAGAGGGAGGGGAGTGGTAAAACGTGGAGTCTGGTTTGGTTATGGTTGAAGGGGAGAGAGGGAGAG